>NW_019416574.1:455126-456114 GCF_000390285.2 Anoplophora glabripennis | reverse complement strand
CAATTGAAAAAAACGGCCATTTTCGACCATTTTTGAGCTCTTGCGCATAAACAAATTATCCGAATTTAATCGGACTTGTCTCATTTTAAAGGTTTATTTAATACCTACCTTTTTTGTATAAACCTCTTTTCGCTATGAATAATAGTTTTTTTACGCGAGTTAAAAAAACACTTTTCCATAACTTTGACCATTGTTTAAATAAAGTTTCCCAACTAGTCTCGAGTTGATTTTTTGATATTTTATTTATAACACATTCCCGAACAATATTCCGCAGAAAAACTTTTAATAGTATTTTTTCCCCGAAACAGGCTGTTCCATGTCTATAATGACTGGACTAATAGATCTAATACTATACTATATTATATCTATGTTTTAATAGTTCTAAACAAGGTTTTGATAATTTGGCAATCCGCATTAATCCCATCCTACGTTTTATTCCTTCTCACCGAATGCATTCCTCTTTCTCAAAGTCGCGCAGCTACGCCTGAATCCGAAAAGCAAATTTATTTGTGCCGGTCTGTAAATAGCTTCATAAAGTAAAACCCATTAAAATTGTTTAATACTGCAGTGATACTGACATTTCATACGATCATATTTTCATATGAATTCGTATACAAAGTAACCATCGCCTTATAGCGTGTGTTGAAACGACTCTGGAATAATCCCGGATTATAAATTAGCATAAGATCTATAATAGTAAAATTTGCGTTTCCTATTCAGCATCCTGTTTAACACGAATGTGACAAGCAGAATTTAAAACACAAGTGTGTTCTTACAATAGGTAATATAGTCCAAGCATTCTGTCACGGATTAATGTTAAATTTGCAGAAATTATTACCTGGACAAAAAAAATATGACCGTATAGAAAATTAAATTTTAAATTGAGTTTCTTGTTCTTTAAACTCGATCCAATATGGCGAACATGGTTAAAAAAAATCGCAAAGTTGAAAAAAACTGTTTTTCTAAAATAACTAAAAAAATATAGCAC
>NW_019416574.1:452892-454193 GCF_000390285.2 Anoplophora glabripennis | reverse complement strand
CTTTTCACCTAAACAAGTCAAAAATATGCGCTAGGTAAACTGATACCGCAAAAGCTGAAATTTGGTAAAGTAATAGTCAACTTAACCAGTTATACGAAAAAAATGGTCCGCTGAAGTTTTTGTGGTGTATAAGTGCTCAGCTGACGAGTTGAAGGCGCAGCACATCGCTATGCGCGCGGGCGCGTTGCATCATTAACATTATCAGCTGAGCACTTTTCCCTCACTATATATAAAGCTGAGTATTTTTTTCATTTAACTTATTAAATTAGCTATTGTATTAACAAATTTCAGCTTTTGCGGTATGAGATATCTATAATTTTTCTATTTTTTAAGTGTTAGTAGTAATTATATAAAAATATACAACTTTTTTCGAATATTTATTTACAATAAATGATCTCACGAGTTTTTCAATTCAAATAATTTTAATAAATATTCACATTTAAATACTTATGTTTGCATAACAAAATTATAAACAGTAAATATATGTATGTAATGTACATATAGATAAAGTTAGATAACCACTTCGGAAATTACAATCGCATGAGTACAAAACTGGATATTCGGTTCATAGATTGAAAGATTCCTTTTTCCTCACCTGAACGTCATGGGTCCCCGCATCCAATACGTCCCCTCTCCTACTCCAATCTGGCTAACATGAGTGCCATAAGTAATCCTAATGTTAAAGTTTCTATGGAAGCCGGAGTCGGTAATAATCAGCATTTTATTAACATAAGTCATCTATATAAAACACTAGGCCCTAAATTAAGCGCAGCACTGCCAGCTTTTCATGTCCTCAGAGGTTGCGAATACAACCATCATTTTTCAAAAAAGGAAAAACTCGGCCCTATAAGCTTTTACGCAACTCTGAAGTCTTCATCGATAGTTTTATTAAATTAAGCAACGTACCTGATGGAGGGATGCAGAATACATTTGATAGTATAGAAGAATATGTTTGTCGAATGTATGGATTTAAAAAAATTAACAAAGTCAACGAGGCTCGAGTTGCAACATTTTTGAAGACATATAATATTTTAAGAAACGATGACATATTCCATTTGCCAAAAAATAATATCGACGGATCAGCTCTACCGCCTTGCAAAATTGAACTGCACCAACATTTGCTGCGGACAACGTATATTGCAAATATTTGGGCACACGCTCATCTTCAGGTCCCAACAGAATTATATCCGACTGATTTCGGCTGGGAAGAGAAGGGGGACAAATTTATTTTTAAATGGTTCGAGGGTGAACAGCTGCCCTCTTCCCTTGGAGATATAATTATCGAGGATGAACAAAGAAAT
>NW_019416574.1:349673-447244 GCF_000390285.2 Anoplophora glabripennis | reverse complement strand
AATTTTTCAAAAATGTACTTTTTTGGCTTGCCGCGGGCTATGCTTGCAGTAAATAGCAAATATGGGCACGTAAATGTAAACGAGTTATAGAAGAAGAGAAAAAAGAAGATTTTTAACGGTTTTTTCGATATATCTCGAAAAGTAACAAAGCAATCGATACTTTCAAAAAATCTGTCGATAGATCTTTTTAAAACCTACAACTTTCTCATTTAAAATTTTTCAATCCGTGCTATATTTTTTTAGTTATTTTAGAAAAACCGTTTTTTTCAACTTTGCGATTTTTTTTAACCATGTTCGCCATATTGGATCGAGTTTAAAGAACAAGAAACTCAATTTAAAATTTAATTTTCTATACGGTCATATTTTTTTTGTCCAGGTAATAATTTCTGTAAGCATTTCTCTATAATGCTTGGACTAATAGAACTGTTAAATTCATCGGATTTGTAATCGGTTAATCACTAATGTGTAATCAATACTTACGCCACGTTTCTCGAATCCTCCTAGTTCAAAATAAGTTACCCTATTATTACAGAAGCGAGCTTTAAGAGCTTGCCGTTTCTTTCTCCTGTATATACTAAGATTAACACACTCTACTGGATAAATAGCTATAAGTTCGAATGTTTCTATTTCTGGGTCTATACCAGGAATATATTTGAAGTTACCAAATTCCACCGGAGGCAATACATCTGTGGCCAGTACTAATTTAGATGGTGTTAAACCTACAAAATAAGTTTCTTTCAGAAAAGTAAATGTTTTTTAAAGTTGAACAATTAAAAATTTATTTTATTTAAATGAATTTGGGATGTACCTACATAAACGCTTATTATTTTAACACAAAAGTTATTAATTACGTGACAAATAAGTGACACGTGACGTTGTAGCTGCCAACGTATTTAAGAGAATTAGAGAAATGACAAGGTACGAAGTCTTTAGAAAGCATAGTCATTGGAAATAATTACCTAAATGGACTTGTCTGATTCCCTTTCCTTCCTTTGTGGTTTGAGCAAAAGGGCTCTCAATTAAAACCATATCTTCAAAGTCGCAATACTCGGAGAAAAGTAATTTTTGAACTCTATTAACCGACATAACGTAAATTTGGTAAGGAAAAAAATACCCTCATGATAAAATATTTAAAAATATTTATTTTTACACACGCTTATGTCACATCAAAATACACATAATTGACAGTTTCTTTTACTAAACATAAACAATAACAATACAAGTTAAGCAGTTATAACTATACACAGTGAACACAATAAATATTATGTTTGGAAGAAACTTAAAGTGTATAATAAAGTTTATCTTTTTCTAAAATATAAAATGTGGAATATATTTTTTAATGAAAAAGAATGTGTATATGCTCATTTATCTTCATTTAATACTAAACTACAAAAAAATAACAAAAAAATATTAAACTTATCACATCAAATCGGCACTCAAAAGTTAGTAATTAATCAAGATAACTGTGAATAAATGCAGAGAATAAGATTAATATATTGATATTTGCACTTGGATGATGATTACTAAGAAATCTACTGTTCGAGACAAATATTACTTCTTATTGTTGAACGCTGTAGTTACGTCACTGGTAGCGGAGGTCGGTCCTTTATAACAACTGGCCTGAAAATGTGTCAATAAATATGTTATTTAGTTTAGCTATCAGTTAGATAAGGACGTGAAAATTATTACATTATTTTTTTCCGAGAATTTCAGACAGAATCAAATATCATAAGTATTACTTCCTAATAAAACAGCTTTTATCAGTGACATTATTTTGACATTACAATCACATATTTTATTTAGATAAGTTTAAATAAATTATGATTTCACGTTGTTATCTAATATCTATGTAAAAGAGTTACTGAGATGCATGCAAAATATTTTAGAAAACAGAAGACTAGAGTTAATAGTTCACATTTTAAGTTGTAAGATGGTAAACCACTTTTGAGGAATTAATGATTTAAAGTTACCAATACCAAGCTAAATCTAAACCCTAACAAGTAGTCGAAGAAGTTTTTGTAAAACTTAAAATTTCATTTTATTAATAGGGTAATACGACCAAAACAGTTTTCCATGCAAACCACATGTAAAATTTCAGGCCAAGTCGAACTTTAATTATATATATATTTTTTTGTATTATAATACTGTTAGGCCTGTGAATGTATTGATCACAGAACAGCGCCTTAGGTTTAATTCAATGCGTTGTATAGTATAGGAAAATATAGGATGTCTCAAAATTCCCACAATATTTGCGTTTTGTGACATTTGTGGGGTAAAGCGTTGCCAACGAAAAAATAAAGACAGCGTAACAGCTGACAGCAGTGGCGGCTCGTCGGGTGACGCAAGTGACGCACCGCTTCACCTAAAATTTCCGTTTGTTTGTGCAATTTAAAATTATTTTAAATTTTATATAAATCTTATAATTTAGGTACAGTTCTATATTGAAAATGTATTGTGTTTGTTTGTCTTATACGCAGAAATAAACATAATAATTCCGCGGTGAACGCCTTCTAAAAAATCATTGGCTTCGTTGAGCGCGAACTTCAACCTCGTACCGTACAACGTATACTACGCAAGTGACTCATATTGAAATTGGTATGTATCTGCTTCTCTCCGTAGCTCTCAGTACGGCGGTTGTCATGGCAACGAGGCAATGCATGTGTAAACTACGGCCTGGGAGAACGAGTGATGCAAAAGTTGAAGCAGCATTCTCATCGTCATCGCGCATCGCCTGTCTATCGTGTGTTTATACGATACGTTGCCCAGTGCACGGTTATAATGGTTCTTTATTAATATTTGTTTTATATCAATAATTTGTAGAAATGTTTCCTATACACGATCCTGTATTATTTTATTGGAAATGCCATTTTCCAGACCGAAAATTGAGGACAAAAAAGATTTTTAAATTGCGAAAGACCTGTACCTTCTCTCGATGTGGAAAAAAGGGGGAGGTCAAAAGACAAAGTGTATGTTCGGAAGTTTCGGATTGAATGGTATTCGGAGTGTAAGAGATTGTGTGGATGTGTTTATTTAAAAAAACTTTTTTGTATGCCGTGTTTAATTGCGAGTGTAAAATCGGGCGTGTGGAATAAGGAGGGATTTAACAATCCCGCTTAACATCTGTATCTGTACCTATCATTAAGTCCACGAGCCGAACTAATATTTCTATTTTTTATAAAATCTAAATGAAAATCCTTCTCGCCAACGTCAGTTTTTCGGTAATATTGCAAATGCAACTAAAATTTCCAGATTCATTTAAAGCCGTTTGACCTTGAAAATTTGAAAATTTTCGCCTGCGGCGCTTTTTTTTTCAGTCAATCAATAAATATGCTTCACCTATTCTCAATGTCACGAGCCGCCACTGCCTGACAGTTAAAATTTATTAAAAATAGAGCACTACATAAAAGAACAATATGCTTTCATTGTTGAGCAATATTTAAAAAATAATGAAGGTTTGGCAGCCACAGTTGGCAATTTTCGTACAAAATATGGTCGGAATAATTACTTAATTTCATCACTAGTGGTGCGATTAATTGGAATATTCAGGGAGGTGGGATCAATTAGTGATTTTAAACACTCTATCCGTCCTTCAAGTCGTTCAACACGAAACATCGAAACAGTTAATGAGAATGTTGCTGAGAGTCCATTTCGGCATCGTGGTCAAAAATTGGACATTTCGAGAAACTCTCTACTGCATATTTATTCTGATGAATGATTTGCATCTTTACTCTTACAAAGTTCAATTGACTCAAGAACTAAAGCGTACTGACCACGCAGACCGAAAAAAATCGTCGAATAGATATGAGGCAACAAAGAGTAGATGCTGATTTTTTGAACAAAATAGTCTTCAGCGATGAAGTCCATTTTCATCTTGACCGTTTCGTTAATCTGCAAAATTGTCGCATTTGGGGTTCAGAAAATCCATGAGTGATTGTTGAGAAACAAATCGTCGTTGCGCCTTCAAAATGCGACATGTGAACATTTTCAGCAACACATTCATTAAGTTCTGCACATTCAAAAAACGACATTAAACTGCATAATCTGGTTAAAACAGCCATCTTATTTTCTATAGAATGTCCTCGGTAAAGTAAAAATAACGTTTGTAATTTTTAAATAAAAGTCAAGAAACAGTTTTTTGTCACTGTTTGGAGCGGATTTTGGGCAATAACAGTTAATTGTGCTCACTATCGCGACATAATAATCCAGTTTTTTGTGCCTAAATTGCAAGATGTGGATGTAGATGACATGTGGTTTTAACAAGACAGTGCGACACAACAATCCAATTACCTACTGCATGAGTCATTTCCTGATCGTGTAATTTCCCGATTTGGTGATTAGACTTGGCCGCCCAAATCATGCGGTTTAACGCCGTTGAATTTCTTCTTTAGGTTTTTTTGAAGTCTAAAATTTATACCAACAAGCCCACAATCACATAAAGAAGGAAATTGACCGCTGTATGAGTGAAATTCAGCCGCATTTATGCAAAACGGTCATGGAAAAATCATGACAAATAGTCTTAAATGTTACCTCATCGGATTAATGACAATTGCAACCTACAACTTTTACTTGCAGAATAATCTAAGCCACTAGAGATAACTAATTAAATTAATTAGTAATATATATAATGTAATAATTTAGGTTTATGGTGCTTTGTTGTCAGTATAAGTATTCAAAAATCGAAATAAATCAAACTAATAAATTTCAACATGTGATTTCTCAAAGACAAAAAATCATATCGGGATAAATCCAAGTGCGTTTTAAAGAGTAAGTATAGTACTTTAAGATCCCATTTGGTTTTAGCTTAACCTCAAATATGTAAAAAAAAATCACCATTTTGTCACTTTTAGGTTAGAATATCTCGAAAACCTGAGTCAATTGAGAAATTTGGACCTTGGATTCGAATTCAGCGCCTTAAAATCCGTTTAGAAAGTATATTCGTGTTGTTGTGTTAAAATCTTGTCGGCTTATGCTTGTTCTTATTTTTATATTACTTCAATAAGTGAATAGAAAATAGCTTATAATAAACACGTTCGCAATCTTGAATTAAGTCATATGCTATAAAAAACTCATTGATATCTAAATTACTCTTGAGGGTAGTTGATATTTCACAAGTGTTTACTTTCTATATATAATGATTCTATCTTACTACTTCCAGATTTATGATCTGTCAATTCGCATTTTTCTATTTAAATAAGTTATTTATTATATATCATTATTATTTTTTCAGTTTTGTATTTCATTTAAATATTATTAAGGAATACTCAAACATGATTCTATTATTAGAGGATTAGAGGTCTCAAATTAAATACTTAGATCATACTTATGGAATTAATATCGTAGAGCTCATAACTAACTAAAATTTAACTCGGTATTGGTAGTCGTGATGAGAATTTTATAAAGGAAAGAGTAAGAATCCACCAAGAAACCATGCAATTTACCCATTATTTACAGACATACATACGATTATTCATCTTACATTTCTCCAAATGTAATACTTTTCTGTTGCGCTAATGGCTTATGATTTGACGGCGATGGTAGAGTATTCATATTGCTATTAGCACTGTTTTTCAATATGCCATTAGGAGTATCGTTTTTTTTGTCTTGGTTTATGTTTATCATAACTCGATTGCCTAAATCAAGATCTCTGGTTAAGTCGTTAGTGGACTTTGCGAAATTTTTTGAGAGGCCATTGCTTAGCGATATCCTTACCGAACCGTTACTCTGCGGTTTTATCAGAGGGCTTCCTAGTAAGTTTTCCTAGAAATAAAATACTTCTAGTAGACGTATCAAGGCGGAACGTTTGTTCATGCGATCTTTTTTTATTTTTTTTTATTCTAAAATGAGAAAATCTTGAACACACTTAATTACTGTGGCAAATTTAGTTTCAAAATGTCTCAGTTTTAATCTATGAGACTTCAGCAGATAGTACGACGAAAAATAATGGTATTTTATCATATAAACTTATTTCGAAATCTCAACCGTTTTCGAGATACAGGGTGTTAATAGCTAAAATAAAAATTAATTTGCTGTAACTATCTTCTAAAATAATAGAGGTATTTGAACTAAATTTGGTGTACGCTATATTGGGTCAAGTTTCCATAAAATGCTGTAATATCAAGACTTTTGAGCAACCAGTGGTATGGGACTATTCGACTATTTTATATAAAAAAAAAAAATAGTATGGTCCTGTGCAAAATAATAATTGATTATATTTTATGAAAATGCATGCCAATGGAAATAAAAAATGCCTTTTACATTTACAAGAACTTCAAAAGAATTATTAATTGTCATGTTTTTTAGATTTCAAGAACATTTTTTACCGCCAGTAATTTTTTTGCGGAAATATCTCCTTTTCAGTCAATAAAATTTAAAGCATAAGTAAATGTATGAAACAACTTACAAAAGATAAAACACACGAAAATTTAACTAAAAGGTTAATAACAAAATTATATAATTCAATGTTAAAAATTAAATTAACAACAGTTTAACTAACAATAAATGATTATTGCTGCTACTAACAGTATTGAGTACATAGGTGTTCAAAATGGGCACCATTTGCATCAATACATGCCCTGTGGGTTGTTGAAATATTTAATTGTATGCACTGGAGAATCCTGTCTTCTTTTAACTGGTCACATACAGTTCTTGCGACGTATAATTGATACGTGCATTCCTTTGATTTTATCTGATTTTATTTGGACTTCATAATCATAATTATGCTCCATATGGAGAAGTCCAGGGTGTTAAGGGTGCACTCGCTGTTCATGCAATAGGGTTCTGTTTGCCAGAAAGAGCAGGAACTCCATCTAATTGCACCCATATATTCCTCCTTAAGAGTAAAGGTTTAGCATCAAATAAAAATCTTACTCAAGAAATTGAAGAAAGCCTAATAAGTTGAGTTTTACTTGGAAATTAATGATTCTCTTGAAGTTTTGGTAATAATCAAATAATAATTATTGATTCGAAAGATGCTACTATATTTTTTATTTAAATTAGATGAAACTAGCGGAAATATTTCTAACAGGAATTTAAAAATAATTTGAAAGGAAAAACAGAAATCCAAAGTGCCGTAAAACAGAGACAGATATCGACAAAATTTAAGAGGCCTTTTTTGTTCCCATTGGCAAGTTTTTTTCAGAAAATATAATCAATTATTATTTTGTACAGGACCGTACTATTTTTTTTATATAAAATAGTCAAATGAGTTTCTCATAACTCCGCCGGTTGCACAAATGTCTTGATATTACAGCATTTTATGGAAACTTGACCCAATACACCAAATTTAGTTCAAATACCTCTATTATTTCAGAAGAGATTTACAGTAAACGATTTTTTTTAAATTATTAACGCCCTGCATCGAAAATGGTTGAGATTTCGAAATAAGTTTATATAACAAAGTAATATTATTTTATGTTGACTATTTGCTCCTGAAGTCTCATAGATTAAAACTGAGGCACTCCGTGTATTATGTAGGCAGTTTGAATGATGTATGTATTGGGATCTATAAGAGATAGAGTAACAGTTAAATAGGAAAGGTTTTAAACATTTCTATTATCAACTTTACTTGCTACTTGATACTTGCTTTTATCTCACTGGATTTTCGCGATAAAAAAAACAGTGGTGAATTTTCGATACTTATTGAAACTTTTCCGTTTATAAGAATCTTTAAAATGTGAAAAAATAGTGTTATAGTATGTAATCTTTTGCTAAAAATTTTACCAATCTTATGTTGACTGAAAGAGTATTTTTTTAACTTTGACCCGAATATACTTTTTCTTCAAACTATAGAAAAAAAAACGATCTTTTGTTGAAAGTAGGTATGCTTAATTAATTTTAACCTATTATTGGCACAGTTTTTATTTATTAATGTGAATTTGACCCGCAATTGTAAACAAAATTTCATTAAGGACTATTTCAGATTTTTTTTTAATTTACGAGGTCTGTTCAGAAAATAACCAAAACATATTTTTTAAACTTTATTCTTAATTTTATACATCATTGGTCTTTGTCTCCTTCAAAGTACTCTCCTCCCCTATTCACACACTTTTCCCAGCGGTATTGTAGTGTTTTCTTTTCACAGTCCTGGATAACTTAATTTGAAATGGCTTTTAAAGTTTGTGACGAATATTTTTTGATGTCATCAACAGTTTGAAAACGGCATCCTTTCAGCACTGATTTTAATTTCGGAAATAAGAAAAAAATCACTAAAAGGTCTGGCGAGGGAGGACAATTATCTGATTTTTGGCACAAAACTGATGAATTGACATAGCTGAGTGTGCGGGCGCATTGCCGTGATGTAAGAACCATGAATTGTTTAGCCACAACTCTGGTTTCTTTTTGCGGATTTTATCACGTAACCATTGTAAAACACGGTTCACTGTTTCATCTTCCATTAGAACCGAAAAAGACAGTGATCATCACTTTGACATTGAATTGAGACTGACGTGCTTTCTTGGAGCGTGAAGATCCTTTGCCAGTCTATTGTGATGATTGATCATTTGTCTCAATGTCGTAGCCGTAAAGGTTTCGTCTACCTTTATGAATCTTTGAATAAATGTTTCATCGTCATTGGATTGTTCAAGGAGTTGCCGACAAACGTCCACACGATTTTCATCAAACTAAAAACAAATGTTGCTGCAACTCTATGCACGTTCAATTTTTCAATCAAAATTTCATGGCATGACCCAATTAAGATGCTAACCTTTTCTGCAATTTCTCTGACAGTCGATTGGCGATTTGTACTCACCAGATGTTTGACTTTCTGATAGTGGGAATCATTAGTTAAAGTTAAAAATCTTCCTGGTCGAGGAGCATCTTCAATTGACTGATGACCATTTTTAAATTGTGGAAACCATTCGTAACATTGCGTACCATTTAGACTGTTTTAAAAGTTGAAACGTTTCCTTGTAAGTTTTACTCGGTTTCCAGCAAAATTTAACGTTGTATCGTTGTTCCAGAAAATCGCACATTTAAAAAATCGTCACTAACGTTGAGTGAGGAATATTATTACGTAAAGGAAAGATATCAACAATCCAATTGTGTTTATAGAGGAGGTTACGCGCAATGCAATGCCGCCAACTGCCGTGTCACTAAATATCTCCATTAGCGAGTATTTCAAAAAGTTCGGTTGTATTCCGAACAGACCTCGTTTGTAAAGTTGTCAAATTTATCAAAATATAATAATATTAATAACAAATAATATTTATTGTTTCATTCTACAAGTAACTCTTTCATATATCGCATACTGTTAGAAAGCGAAACTAAAAATACAGGAGGTAATAATAGAATTTATATTTAAAAAAAATATATGGAATGGTTAATGGTTTTTTGGAATCGAAACATTGATATTAAAATTTGAATCTACACTGAAATTTTTTGTAAAAAGATATGCCTATGTTATTACAGAAAAAAATAAAAATACTTCGGGATGGAAAATACAATTGTTTTTTTTGCAAAAGCGAAGCAGTAAAGCTATTAAGTTAATAAATTCTATTATTACCTTTCTCTATTAACTGTTTTTCTAACATATTTCCGGAGATCCATACATCATCACCTAAATGGATAATTGACATAACTTTTCGTAAACTATTGATAAGTCTAGTTAGAGATTATGAAGGTAACGGGCATAAGGGCGTACCTAGCACTCGTTCAATTATATTGAACATAGTTTATTTATTTCAACATTTGCCACAAAAGCCTTTGTAATTGTTTATAAATAGCTACTTAAAAGTAAAGGAATTATGACTGATTTATAACATATTCTGAAAATAATTGAGTAATTATTCATTTCACGTTTTTAAAACTTCAATTTATCATACTTAGTATGATAATTTTGAAACCTTAAAATTGTGATGTAAATACATAAATACGGAAATTGTAAATGTAATAATAATTTTGACATTTCGCACTAAAAATAAAACAATAAAGTAGTATATTGTGGCACTAAATTTTCATTAGGTAGTTTTGTTTTGTTATAATTATTTTGTGATACACAGGGTGAGTATAAAATGTGAAATATTGTTTTATCTTTGAAATTAGTACTTTCCACTTGATGGCGCGTTATAATTTTTCTTATCGCTTAGTTTTATTGTTATGGTAACCGATTTCATTTTTCAAGTGGCATAGAATTAATTTTTATTGCTTCTTTGAATAGATTAATATTTTCAGTATAAGGTCTGCAATTTTTTTTTGAAGTGTACCTAAAAATATACAGTATATTTTGCTTCAAAAGGTTTGATGGCTTGTATGGGACGCAACCCTGTTCCGTTGAAAACAAACATCTCCAGATTCAGATCTCTCAATCCTACGCCCAAAAAGTCAGTCAGCATTCACTACCGCAATTCATTGACTCTCGCGTTTTCAGACAAATTTGGTCCTGTGACCCCAAAAACCGCACTAAACAGTCTCGTTGTGGATGGAGATGTTATTTGACAATTATTAATATTGGGTTTTTGGAGCCACAGATGCGACAATTTCGCTTGTTGACGTAACCTTGAATGTGGAAATGAAAAAAAATTATTTTCTGCGCCAGCCTCTTGTATTTCCTTAGCAAACGTACGACATTGTACATGGTTCATCGCTTCAAATCTTGCATGGGTTGGACCTTGAAGAATATAGGCCTAGATTTTGTGCAAAAGCGGTGCATGCTAGTTTGTGAAATGCCACATTGCTGCGAACGTCTTGCAATAGACAGACCAGGATTTTCTGTGACACTTGCAGACATAACAGTCTTCGTTTGACCTGACCGACCAAGCACGGGTTGTACGTTCAAATTTAGCCACTAAGTTCACAATTGCTCTACGAGAAGGCGGTTTCCTCTGACCAAACTGATATGGATTTGTCGAACTATCTCCATGAAATTTTCACCATACTTGTAAATAATTTTTGTTACTGCTAAGCTTTGCGTTGTTTATAACTAACGCCTACCAAATACGGCAGCTCCATGTGTCACAAGTATGAAACCGTATGCAACTTAAAAATAAACTTCTTAATGGAAGACCCTTTATTTAATGTGTACTAAAAACCATACGATGTTTTAAAAAATTGAATAGTTTGATAGTTACCGTGGCACTAAAACTAATAGCGACAAGAAAAAAACTGAAAACCATATTTGCAAAAAATTTCACTTAATACATTTTATAGAAATAAATAATATATTAACAATATTTCAGATACCCACCCTAAAATAGTTTTTAGCTATGTATATGGACATTTTCTTGATTTTTATTTTAGCACTATTTAAAAGAAATTAATTAATTTTTATGTTGTGTAATAGTTATAATACAAATTTTTTAATTTAATTTACTGTGCTTGAAAACATTCTTACCATAGATTCTGTTTTCTTTCTCAAATTAGATCTATTCAATGTTTGAGTTAGCTCCGACGCGAACTGGCTAGTGATGGGTTGCTTTCCCTGGCAAATACTATCCGTTCCATTCTGGAGAAAATCTAGCCTTCCAGGTTGCCTCCTCATTGATGGATATTCTCCAATGGTAACGCTGACTGGTCTAGGCTTCTTCAAGCTTGTTACTGAGGAAACGGACCCATTGGAGGACTGAGCATTTAGTTGTCTCTTTTGAAAATATGTATTAGGTGGCTTCGGCCTAATATCTGAAGGATTGTTGATTTTAAACGATTCTAGAGACTCCATATCAACTGAGTCGCTGATGTTTTGACTAGGTTTGTTATTGGAAACGGAGGAAGATATGCTTAGTGTGTCATAGTCGGGGGTAGGACATGGAGGTGGCTGATTGTATGATGATAGGACGGAGTATTTGACTGGGATTGGAGGTGCTTTTGGCTTTGTTTTATGGGGTTTAAGAGTGTTGCTACGGGTGCTTGAGTTTGATTCGGTAGGTGACGGAAGTGTGGAGCCACATGAAGAGCCGTTTTCTAAGGGAGGCTGAAAAATATTAAAAACTGACATTAGGAGTAGCAGTAACGGATCGAATAATGAAAAAGTGACCAATTTTGGAGTAGTATCGAAACAAAAGTTTAAAATAAATGGTAAAATATGATTTTGGAAGTGTACCTTTATCAATCTGTAATTTTTAACTAAGCACATTGGAACCAACGTTTATAGGAAACGTTTTACTTATAATGACGTTGCTCTTCCACTGTTTCAGCTTGGCACCCTGTATATTGAAGAAAATTGGAGATGCTGGCATACGTATTGCAGTTTTTTTGAAGTTAGTTAACATTGACCGATCTGATTCTTTATTTATTGATAGAGCTATAAATGTGACGTTCCTACAGAACTACTCACCTAAGTACTACTTTTAGGAATGTGTTATATCTCCAAAAATATATGTCGGATAGTAGAAGATATTAAAAAAATAAATAATTTCAATTTTTCAGAAAATGAATAATAAAGGAGCTATATCCTTTTAAATGGGTAAGTTAATGTAATGTTTTTTGAGATATCTTGAAAATTATTCGTTTTCGGAAAGGTACCCTAATTTTTTGAAAATATCAGAAACAATTTACTTTCATCAAATACAAGTATTTTGTAATTTTCGGACGGTTTTATATACGAATTGGCCATGAAATAGTCATTCATGTGTTCTTCTGAACATAGACAATGTATTTGCCCTATCTAAACTATACAGGTTCCCAAAATGGTAAGTAGTAAGTAATTCGTAATAATTTCGTGTATTCTCTCCATGAAAACTGTAATGTTCCTTTCATTTCGCATATACCGATATTTCCAGCTTGAGTGTCACAAGTGGCAGTTGCTACATTTGCTTATCATGTTCAAGAAAAGAGAAGATGGGGGCTGTATACTTTAATTTCTCCATGTACCAGTTTCGAGGTTACCTATACGTTTTCTTTCATGTCATATGCGTGCAAGTAGATAAAACGTTTTATTATTTTCACGTTTCAGTTACTCCATTATGTTTTTAAAAATGGAATCGTATGCGACTGTTAGTGGCCAATTTGTTAATAATGAGGACAGTCGTAAACGAGCGAATTTAACAGGTCAAGCATGTTGTACAATAATGTTTATCAAGAAATTCAAGCGCAAAATATGGATATGTCAGTGAATGATGCCGCGGTAATATGCAGTTAATTAACAAAAGTATCTCTTACGTAAAAGTATTTATCCTGCGATAAAATATGACGAAAGAGTAAAAAGCAAACAAGTGAAAAACGTAGCATGAAAACAATTGAAATTGACAATTACCTTTAGAAAATTTCACGAATTTTATTTTAAAAATGAATTTCTATGATTAAAGGCAATCCAAACTGCAATCGCAGAAGACCAGTTATTAAAAAAATTAAAATGTGCCTAGAACAGTATACTAATAGAAAGAAAGAGAAAGAAAAAAATGGAAAAAATAATATCTAGACAAAAACGAAAATTTATTATTTTGACGAAACCTGGACATTTGAAGGACATTCCACCTCTGAAATTTGCCAAGATGTAAATATCAGCATCAGACGAGAAGCATTTTTAGAAGGATTTCCTATGCGATTGAACGCGCCCTCTGAGAAAGGACAGCGATTAATAATTATTGGACATGAATGCGAATTTTTGGATAATGGTTTTTATGTGTTTGAAATGCGACGGACAGGAGAGCGGAATTGCAGAATATATACTTTGGTAAAATAAGAAATGCATCTATCTGTATGATATTTGAATATACCATTGCAGTGAAGATTTGTAATGATATTCTGATTATAACCAAAATTGTTCTATATTTAATAATTTCTCTAAGATGCCCATGGAATCCCATTTCTTACACGCATGCCTTCCCGTCGCATGGATCTACATGTTGAGCATGAGTCGCCGTCTACAATTTTGGGATTCTAGTGTAAAACCCACAACCTTAGGAAAGCTTTGTTCATATTAGTTTTATTCATTCTATTCAACTGAACAGTCTATTTGTCGGGTTCACTATTAATTATCATTTATTTTATGAATATAATAGGAAACTATTTGTTTTTAAAATAAAAATTTTTAGAACATAAATACTTACCGGAGGGGGAGGCGGTGGTGGATTGTTCGCATTAATTTGTCTATTATTTGATGTCGGTAGGCGTTCAGAATTCTGCTCATTACATGCGAGATTCGACAGTCTCTCGGAAAGTTTCTGCGAGAGCTCTTTATGTGCTAAACGATCCTGAAACAAATGTTGTGGTTAGATATTATTTACAAATTGTCGGTAATGTACTTATTTACTAAAATCTTCCATAAAAATAAAAACCACTAACACATTAGCTCAATTTTGTTTAATCATGAGCACCCATTTCGAATTTTTTTTTATACACGGCAAAAAAATTAAGGGAGCAGAAAAATTTCCTAATTTTTTTAATGATTGTTGAAATGCTGTAATTCATGAATAATAGTCGTATTGAGAAAAAAAGAAGAGCATCTTGAAGCTAATGTTTAGTAATAGACCTGCTCCTTTAGTTTTTACAGAACCTTGACAATTCAGGAAAGGAAAACGGTTCGATCGACCAATTTCAAAATTTACAGGTGTCATGGGGATGTATTGAGCTAAAAAAACTTACAAACATAGGTACTTTACGCAATATTTGCAAAGTAGTAGTTGATTTTCCAAAACAGCAGAAAAGGTCATTTTTGCACTTTTTCAAATTACCTAATACTCTGTTATATTAAAAAAAAATCTAAAACGTACCAAAAAACCTCTGAAGAGGATTGATTCGAGTTTCCAAAACCCGATACGTTCTCTGTACGATAATTATTCATGAGATATCGATTTATTATTCGATTTATTATCGATATTATCGATTAAATAGGTGACTTTTCACTCAATAGCCGTAACTCAATGAAAAAAAAAAATCGTACAAAAAATAAAAATAATAACAAATTGAAGCCGAGGAATCATAACCCTGGCATTGAGTAGGAAAGAAAAAAAATTTTCTGAGCCCACGGACAAATTTGAAAAAAATATATGTAAAATTTTTGCCTTGCAATAATCTTTTGATTGCGCCGAGTGATACTCATAAAAAATTTTTCATCTCAAGATTTCAAAAGTAGAATCTTCAAGCTTCAAGATGCATTTATTTTTCTCTCGATACGACCATTCACGACCATTAATTCAGGAAGTTAAAGCCTTTCAAAAATCACCAAACAAATTTGGACATTTTTCTGCTCCCTTAATTTATCGTAAAAATGTCTTTATAAACAACATATTCTTGAAAATACCATCCAATTTTCAGTACACATTAAAAATTTTTATTTACATTTTTCTTTTCATCTTCGAATTTTAAATTTTTTAATGAGAACTGAAAATCGCATTAATAAAATATTGTCCTTATAATTTTTTATGAAAAATATTCACAAATTAAATGTGGAAAAGTATGAAAAATATGACTAAAGAAACGATTTTTTTTATGTTACGCATATAGTATATTCATTTAATTGTATTTTTCCTGTTGTTGGTATTAAAAATATCACTGCAGTTCTGACAAAGGCTCCAACATAACGTATAAAAATAATATATATATATATATATATATATATATATATATATACTGTGTCAAATATCTATTAATTCTTATATTCATCATTATATTTTGCAGGCTGCAACCAGATTTCTAGTTTTAGTTATAGCAAATGGATTTGAGTACATTACATTGGAAGGAAATTTTTGTCAATTTTAATGTTCTAATACTAAATGAATTAATTTGACACTGAGCTGAGTTTAGTTGAGCTCTATGTGCGTAAAATATTAGAAACCCTTCTTTTTTACAAAGTGGACTCTTTTTTATTTTCCACCATCAGCATTTCATATACAAAGAATGCTAGAAAATCTGCATATTTCTGAAGCAAAAACAGATGAAAAAAAGTTTTGTTTCTAATTAATATAGCTACGCTATGGTTAATCTATCTTTTTTATAGGAACAATATCTATTTATTTTTAGAAAGGGTACTGTGAAAACAAAATCGACAGTAATTATTACTATTAGAAGTTATACAGCGTAGGAAAGTACCGATGGTCTATCAGAAGTTACGTGAGAGCGATAAAGTAAGCCATAGAAATCCATGTGATAGACAAGGATGGCTATAATGAAGGCGTCTAATAGTCAACGCCCATTTCGCCCTTCCATAAATAAGAAGTGGATCTTATTTGTGGAAGGGCGAAACGGGCGGTGACTATGAGAGGCCTTCATTATAGCAATCCTTCTCTATCGCATGGATTTCTATGGCTTACTTTATCGCTCTCACGTAACTTCAGATAGACCATCGGTATTTTCTTACCCTGTATAGTTTGTTACAATGCTTGATGTCAAAATTAATAATAATAAAAAACCAGTTGACGAGGGAGAGTTATTTTATTTTATTGTAATTTTCTTACTACTACGCGAATAAATGTTACTACCAGATGAGGGAAAGCAGGGTATGTTTCATATACTTGCCTTTTCTTCATCCAGCAATAGCATTTTATCAGAATTTTGTATAAAAATTGTTATTCCCAATCTTCACAGTAGTTTCTATAACAAAAATTAAGTAAACCCTCTGGCTTTATGTTACGCGTTTTAATTGTAGCATTGCCTAACCTTTAGTTTCTGCAAGATTTATTTTAGAAAGATGGCAGATATCTCGGTTCTATTTGGTTTTACTTCAAACGCTTCAACAACCTTCAGTATGCAATTGTGTAAAATGATGGATAATACACCCGATATACAATAAATAGAATTTCTAATGGTAACTATATTTATTATACGCTTAACCAGTCAGGTACAATGTTAACTGAGGCGGAAGCGACAAATTTCAAAAAGAAATCTGTAAACAACGGTTATTAAATTTTACAATACTTAGTCTGAATGATTTCTATTCATTAAGGCATTCCGTCAATGAGGAAATCGGATAATTTGTCCTGTTTCTACATTTCATAAAACGAAATTTATACCTTTCTGTAAGTCTACAGAACTTACAGAACTTTTAAATGAGGTAACAATTTGGACAAGTACGAAACTTAAAACTGCAGGGTGTCTCAGTTTTAATCTGTGAGACTTCGGGAGCAGATAGTACAACGAAAAATAATGCTACTTTGTCATATAAATTTATTTCGAAATCTCAAGCATTCTCAAGATACAGGGTGTTAATAATTAAAAAAAAATCATTTACTGTAAATATCTTCTGAAATAATAGAGGTATTTGAACTAAATTTGGTGTATGTAATATTGGGTCAAGCTTCCATAAAATACTATAATATCAAGACTTTTGCGCAACCGGTGGCAGAGATATGGGAAAGTTGACCATTGACTTAATGTGTTGCAAAAAACCCTAATCTTCAAGAAGTTATAAAAGTATTTAAAGAAAAATATGCCGATTAAGAAGCTGGAGAATACTTTCCTCTCAGACTTTACGGCTATAACAAAAAGGAATTTAGGTACAGCAATGGATTGGTAACGAAAAACTTGCAGATCAATGGGGATGGAAGAAAGACAAAAATGTTCTTGTCCCTCTGACTACACTTCAAGCTTCTGCTCCAAAAGTTCTTCTTAAACTAATTTCTTGTACGTGCAAGAAAGGATGTCGGGGAGCATGTTGATGTAGAAAAGCAGGGCTCAACTGTTCTATAATTTGCTCAAATTGTGGCAATAGATATGATAACATGCCCCAATCATTGGAAGATAGTGATGACGATGAAGACACTGATACTATTTTAGAACCATCCTACTACTTATACTGCGACATACCAACATTTGCAAGTAGTACCTTTTTGTAACATTGTTTAATGACATTTAATATTTAATAAGCAATTTAATTATTCGGAAATTACACATAAAAGGTTTCAATTTTCTATTTTTCTAATTAAGCCCTTTAATGTTTTGCAAAATGATTTCTTTTTTTAAATGCAGTTTGTGGTCAATTTAATTGTAAAAAAGTTATAGCAAGGAAATATTAATAGAAAAAGAACTTTAAAACTAAGTAACATCTTTCATATTGCATTTTCCAAAAAGTGTTACAGAAAGTTGAATCATTATTTTTACGAGTAGAATCGTCCTTTTCTGGAACACCCCTTCTACTTTAGTATTTTTACTTTAAAGGTCAACAGTAATTTTCCTTCGTCCTAATGCTCATCCTTTCTCGAGTGTCAAATTATTTTTAACAAATTCACCAATAATTTTATTTCATCAAAAATTGTATACGTATGGAGTTAAAAAACTTTTTGTAATGTATCAAATCTGCATAAAATTTTTTGAGTATCCTTTATTTTCAACGATATTATAAAGGATGAATGTAGTATTTTTTTTATTCTAGTTCTCACGTACTACAGACGCTACTTGTTCTTCGTTCGTATTTGATGAAATAAATTAATAATAAGCAAGCTAAACATTGACTTGAGATGTTAGTCGCAATGCATTTCTGTTTTGTCTTTCAATGCGAACTTGGGTCGTCACAATTTGAATGTTATGAGTTTCATATTTTCATTACATTAAAAAAAAAAATTAATACATCCATGTATTTTTTAGGATGAAAATATAAGCTAGGAAAATATCCCACCTTATTTTTTTCAAATGGTTATAGTTTTAGTAATTCATTTTAAACCTTAATCGATTACAATTAATGTTTTGTGTAAAAACTACTTCAATCCAATATCCAATTTAAAGATTTATTATATAATTATATCAGACGGCAGTTTTTTAATCCACTTTGAACAATTATTGTTTAATGGAATGAATCCGTTTATTAATTGACAATTGGTTGGGATTAAAATTATCTTTATCATTTCCATATCTCTCTCTCTCTCTCTATTTACTATTCATAATTATTATTTTCACTAGTTTCTTTTACACATACCGCACCGGTTTCTATGTACGCTAGTGAAATTAAATATTTGTTTCTTAATTACTTAAAGAAGTTTCATGTTGAAAGTGCTTATTGCACATTTATCATGATAACATGATATTTTACCACAGAAGACTGCCAATTAACAGTAAGTTGGTAAAAATCGTGGAATAATTTCCCTCATTCTGGCTGAGTTCAAAATGCTGAATAAAGAACAGAAACGGTACAATATTATGAACTTAATTTAATTGGTGTACCTAACCACCAAAACCAGAAAAATTCAACTGGAACAATTAGCTCTGCAATAGCACTAAAGAATTTACATTACATGATTTTAAGTTCCATAAAAATAACGCAGGAATGTGACATTTTATAGAAAATATTGTATGTATATAGTCTACTCCAATTAAAACAATACAATCATCAGTCGTGTGTCGTGTCAATTTTGCCAAAAGTGATACATATTTCGGTCACATCCTACATCAACAAATTTAAACCACAAAATAATACTTTAATGATTTTTTTCCTTTTGTTGAAATTTTAAGGTTTGTCAATTAATCATCTGTTACAGTTTTACATTTGTATGTTACTTTCAATATACAGGGTGTTTCTGAAATAAGTGTGTTCCTTGAAAAGGGTGAAAGGGGGCAGGAAAATTAGCAATTTTTATTAAGCAACTGATGGTCTAAATGTTTCAGTTTTCGAGAAAATTAATTAAGAAAATTAATCATAAATGTAAGCCGACCCTATGCATCTTGTGCACGGGCGTTGTGTGTTGCAATATTACTTAGCCGGCGTATAAAACTAACAGTAGTGGCGTGTACTACGGGAACAATTATTACGCCCCTATCATAAGGATTCAGGCATTAAATAACAACGATTTTCAGCCCCGTGGTTTCAACATTAAATAGGACACGATCTGAATTTTACAAGTAAAGTGCTTCTTACTGATGAATGTTGTTTTACTAGAGCGGCAGACTAAATTTTCACAACATTCACTATTGGTGTCATGTAAATCCTCACGTTGTAAAGATATCTCGGTTCCAGCAACGGTTTTCAGTGAATGTGATGTATGATCTTTTCGGTGACAGAATTTTGACCGTGGTTTGGAAGCATGGTTATTAGCACATGGAAACAGCTTTGACAATTTTTTTAGAGCATATCGTCTATTGGTAAGTAATTCGTTTAATTTTTTTGCTATTTTTACTTTTATTTGAATAAATTTTAGCATTTTTGATATCGTGCAGGTGGCTGCCGCGCCAAGGACGGCTTTAACTTTGTTTAATCCTTCATGTGGAAATTTTTTTCAATTTAAAAAGTAATGTTTTAGACTATCAATGCTTAATAAAAGTTGCTTGCTTTCGCGCCCTCTATCACTCTCTTCAACGAATGTACGCGTATCAGAAACCCTGTATATTAATGGTGGAGTGGCATGTCATTTAAGAAATGTTTTTTAATTATCTACAGATAAAGGACATTGTTATAATGTTATAATTCGAGATACAAAACAAAAATTGGTAGACAGTAAGTAAGATCAGTATAAAATCATTTATTTTACTATTGTATTTAAATTTGTTTTACTGATATATATATATATATATATGTGAAAAGAATGAAAACGTTTTTTCGAACCTAGTTGGAATAAGTGTTTGGACAACATTAACTTTTTCCGTTTCTGTTGGAAGACAGTTTTCTAGAGATGTTGTTTTAGCAAATATTCCCAGTACAATTCTATTAATAGTTTTATGTGTGTTACTTTAGTAAAAAAAGGAAGAGAAGTCACGCGTTTTATTTTTTAATTCATAAATTGAGAAAAATATTTCAATTAAAATTCACGAAGTCTTGTAAATATTGATCTTTATTGTAAATTTCACTAAT
The DNA here is from genome assembly GCF_000390285.2 of Anoplophora glabripennis. Classification (NCBI taxonomy): domain Eukaryota; kingdom Metazoa; phylum Arthropoda; class Insecta; order Coleoptera; family Cerambycidae; genus Anoplophora; species Anoplophora glabripennis. The sequence goes on along the minus strand of NW_019416574.1, from coordinate 426,600 downwards.
ATTTTTTAATTATATAAAACTGAAATAGAATAAAGCAAGTTTTGAAAATCAACTTGACTGCTGACTTGACCTGACAGTTGACTACTATTACATGACTTGAACGTGGCATGATTTTAAGTCAAGTCAAGACAGATAGCTTGAAAGTTAAATCAAGTCGTGATTCAAAAAGTCAGTTTTCTAAATTAAACACTATAAATATAATTTCGTATGACATTGTAATTAGATTTAAATTTGATTGGGACTTGCCAAATTATTAAATTTCAAAGAGTAATTATTAGAACCAAAACATTTGGTACTGTGACAAAGGTTAGCACATATACCTACTATTATTTTATGCGTCCCCATTTTGTACATATAGTTCTGTATCGTATACAAAACGCGGATATCCGATTTTTGCCCCTGGATAATTTTTCGATTTACTATTTTATTTTTTTCTACGCAGAGACTACGTAGTCGATCTGAGAGAATTTGTTACACCTATGATGTATAAACTCCACATTTGCACCCCTCGCAAAGCTGCTGCGACGACAGTGTGATCGCTGCCCGACGGCGCAGCGACGGCGACGCGGCAAACTGCTTCAAACCGAGAAGATTTAAAATACTTATTAACTAAATAAATAAATTATTATTTTTAACGACTTATTTATATTTTTATTATTTCCAGTAAAATAAAAACATGTTGTTAACAGGTTAAAATGACATCATATATTACTAAATTTAGTTAAGTATTGTCAGTAATTAGATATCAGAAATTAATATAATTTCATATTAAAACAGCGTAAAATCTTAAAATCAGTAAGTAACTATGCCAATAATGATAATTAAAACTTTCTTTATAGACAAGGTCAGTGTTGTAATAATTGGAAGGATAATATTGTTTGGTCGCCAATTAATTTAAAAAAAGGAAAACATTATTTAAATTGTGAAATTGTTAATGTTCAGAATGTTGCTAAAATATCGAAATTATCATTACTTAAAATATTCATAACTTTTTAATGTTAAAATGTTATGTTTAATGTTTAAAGAATAAAATTGGGAAAATAAATTAAAATGAACCCTTGTTAAAGATGTAGGACTTGATTAATACTGCATAAATTAGTGTCCTGATGTCTTAAATCCGAGTTTACAATATGAATAATTTATCATAAAAGGTGTGATATCTACCATTCCGCTTTAAAAGGATATATTTCTCTATATTATCAATTTTGGAAAAAGGTATATACAAACGGTATCCTTATTTTTTTTTATTAGAGTACTATCGGTCCTGAGAACATCGAAATATAATTTAGGATCAGTGTGTTTTACTATCAAGATTTCGCTGAAAAATTACCAAACAATTTAATTATTAAATTTCAGGTTGTGATTGTTAGGAGAGGTAGCGATATAACACAATTTACTAGATTCATAAATTTGGAAATATATGAATATATTGAAAATGATTTACAATCGGTATAAGAAAACAACAGAAGTCATTCGCATATAGATTCCAAACATAAAAAATATATCTAGAACTTTGTATTTAAAGTAATTGTTTACGAAAAAAATACTCTTATTAAATTTTCATATTTTCTTAGAATTTAGAGTAAATTACATAATAATTAACTTAAAAGAATTTAGTAATGTTAAGACAAAGAATTGCATAATCTGAATAAGCACGATTTTTTCAAAAATATGTATAATAACAAATAAGTGTAAATTAAACATAAAAATTGTAGCTCAACTGTGGCATGAACAAATTTAAAAAGATTATAAAAAACTTTAGGTTTAGCAAAGTAGGTAACTAAATTAGATATGCTTAATAATTTTCAATTTTATGTTATTCTTTTATTACAATCGTGTTCTGGCAATCAATAAAAGATAATTATAAACTGAATCAGTAATTAATAAAAATGATTGCACTATATATTTTTTGTTTTATTTATGTTTGTTGTCTCTTCTTGTTAGATACTATTAAATAAAAAGGAAGTGCAGTAATTATTATATAATTTGCTTCAAAATACAAGAGTTACTTTAAACATGTACACATATATTCTAGTCATAGGCGTAGAAGCGACGGTTTGCGAAAGGGGCTCCCATATCTACTACACTGGTATTTGAAATGCAGAATTACTAGCATGATTTCATAAATAGGTAATGTATTAAATTTTGTGAAGTTATCTGAAATATTTAAACATAAAATCGAAAAAGTTTGCAGATGTTTGCATAATTATAATTCAGCAATGTTTTCTTAAATTTCTTCGTGGGATGGCTGGAATTTACGAAATATAGCGAGCAGTAGCAATAAAATTTGATATAAACGGAAATGTTTTAAGAATTACATGGTATTTACTACGCTTACGAACACAAAGCTAAGAATTTAGACCCATTATTTTTTCACAGTTATTATATCATTATGTCATGCTATTGTAGCTAGAAGCAAATAAATTGGATCTCAGTAAACAAACTGCTAAATAAAAATTGATTAGATTTTAGGCGCATTTGTAAAAAGGTAATAAAATGCATTATAATATTTCAAATAAAATGTTTGTTTGCTATTATTTTTTATTATACACATGCAGAAAACAGTTGAAAGTAAAGTTTTTCGCTGTCTAAAATACAACTACGTACTTATGTTTCATCTTTAACACCTCTATATTATTTACCATTTAGAATATTAAAATTATGTGTAACGTAAAAATAAACTTACGTAGGCATTGGAATTAAATGATAGGTACAGGTATAATTAATACGATCGGTCACGAGTTTGACATCACATCACTAAAAGTCGAAAAATGAGCACTACGGATTCATACAACAAAATATCATTTATATTGTACACATATTTAATACTTAACTTGTCGGTCAACTTACTTCATAAGTCTGTAAGACGAATAGGGGTTTATTATTCCTAATATTGCACTCCATGCGTATTATAATTCTTTTTTATGACTACACTCACTATATATGTATTTGTTTATTACACTCGCAACAACAAATGCAGCGCGCAACTGACGTGCGTTCACAGAAAATGTTTGACTTAGCACGGTATCCACAGGTGAGTTGATCCACGTATTGTTTTACTTGCAATGAATGTAGGCTGGCCTACAGATAAACTAGGCGCTTACCTACGAAATATTTACTTAACTAATTGTGACAGGTATTTGCGGCATGATTGATGTGTAATATAATTGCTAAAACTTTCATTTTCCTCAATGAGAATTCTCTTGCTTTATTTTCTTTTCAAGAGGCCCTCTAAACTAATTATACTATCGTTTCATTGAATCAGTTAAATCTTAATGTATGTTTTCCTATGTCATATATTCTATATCTGCAGGATGTTCGTAAGACACGGGGCCGATGTTAGGTAGATACATATATATTAAGTATAGATAAAAATCGATATATTGTTAGTTATTTCAATAAATATTGAATGTGTGAATTCGAAGATTTAGAGTATTAAGGCAACTTTAAAAAGAAAACCGGGTTTCTGGATATTTCTCTCTATACAACTGATTTCACTTTATATACAAAAACTGCAGGACTAGATTCATTGCCAAAAAGTAAGTAGAGTTTGCCCTATAAACATTGTTCCTGCGCAACTCGGTATTCGAGATACAGGGCGTTAAAATTTACAAAAAAAAAATATATATATATATTTTCTCTTATATCTTCATAATGTGCTGACGGAATTGAATGAAAACTACAGTGATTCACTTTCCCAAGGAAAAAAAATACGCCACTGGCTGTTTTAGAGATAATATTACATTCAGGTACCTACGTTAAATGATCGAAAAAATTTTCTTGTTGTCTTTTAATAGTAGCAGCCGTTTAGGAGATACTTGAGCTTGTTTTTACGTTTTATTGAATTTTTCTTATAATTCTTATTAATCTGTTTATTTGATGAAAATCTCTTGAGTATTATTTCTACAACCTTTAGTAGTACGCCACTGGTTAATATCGCGAGGTTAATATTACATTCAATAAAAGGTCTAATTAAGTGAATATGCTGTAGTAAATTTTATTCAATTCCGTCAGCTCATTATGAAGATGGCAGAAAAAATATATTTTTTGGAAACTTGAACACTGTATCTCAAATACCACGTCCCTCAGGAAAAAGTTTATAGAACTCTACTTATTTTTTGGTAATGAATCTAGTCCTGCAGTTTCTGTATTTAAAGTGTATAAAGAGTGTTCCAAAATTCTCACAAAAAGTAATTTTGTTAGAAAACGCTGGTTTTCAATTAAAAATTGTAATTTTTTATTGATTCATTAAGTATACATTGTAGGGTTATGTATGGAATGGCATATCGTGTAAATGACCTTCATGGCTTTGCTGGCACATGGGCACTCTTCTGTCGAAATTTTCCGTCACCTTTTGTATAAATGCGGCTAAATTTCGTTGATTTCGTTCAATTTTCTCTTTCAAGGCGAGGGTGTTGGCATAAACTTTATACTTCAAAAAACCGCAAAGAAAAAAGTCCAACGGCTTTAAATCGCATGATCTGGGCGGCCAATTCTGATCAACAAAAGGGGAAATTACACGACCAGGAAATGAATCATGAGTATGGCATGTGGCACTGTCTTCTTGAAACCACATGTTGTCTACATCCATATCTTGCATATGTTGAAGAATGAAGGCTAACAATTAATAAATGGGCATATCAACTTGAAAGTAATAAGAGTTGCTGGAAAGTACTATCAGTGAAAACCTCAGAATTACACTACTGATCGTTCTGCTATCTTAAACATATTATACAGGGTGATTGACAAACGGTGACCAAAAATGAAACCTCGTATTCTTTGGTGAATTTTAAAGGGACTCTTATGTAGGGCGCTTTGTTAAAAAGATACAGGGTGTTAAACTTAAAAATAAAATCTTAATTTTTTTAAATAATGTAAAAACTAGTAAGTGAAATAATTTGAAATTGGACACACGTATTTATGTCAACATTTTTTACAAATTACTATTCTCTTATGTTTTCCGAAAAAGGCCAGATGTTCAGGTAAAACTTAAAAAACGAACTGAAAACAATTTAACTTAAATGACATGACAAACACTATTCATTCGATTATTTAATCAAATAAAGAAATTAATAACAATAGTCATCATTTTAATGATACAATACTTCTAGAGGCGCGACATCTTTTTAGTAACGAAAATGTAATTTGTTCGAAACTTATTGTTGCTTGAATCTGATGAAAAGCATTATTTATTCTTTCTTCTAACTGCTCAGATGTATTAATTTGTTCACTATATACCAGCCGTTTAACAGCACCCTACAAGAAGAAATCCAATTGAGATCCGGTGCTTTCAGTTCGTTTTTTAAGTTTTACTCGAAAATAAGGTTTTTTGCGAAAAACATAAGAGAGTAGTAATTTGTAAAAACTTGAGAGACGAATCCGAAAATTGATTGTTACCATAAAGCAGTGGCGTACTATTTTATTTAGAAAAATATACCATCGATACCCTGTATCTCTGCCACTGGAGCATCTAAATTTTAGAAAAAGGCCTCAGATTTTGCATAATATTTACATAAACGCATGTACCCAATTTCAAATTATTTCACTTACTAGTTTTTAAATTATTTAAAAAAATTTAAAATATATTTTCAAGTTTAATACCCCGTATCTTTCTAACGAAGCATCCTAGATAAAAACTTTATACGAAAGACTCCTTAAAATTCACCAATGAATACGAGTTTCATTTTTGATCACCGTTTGTGAATCAGCCAGTATATTAACATGTAATTTTCATATATTTTTAGATAATTTAAATTTAATCCTGATGTAGACTAAATTTTAAATTGCATCTATTTTTTTCGGCGCTATATGGAAACAAAAGTGGTCATAACAATTAATCGTTAATACAGAACAAATTATATAAATTGAATTGAAAGTCATCGACCAATGATTGCATAGTAAACTGTTATTGCCCCACAGTACTGTGAACAAATTTAATTAAACCATGGGAATTTTTTGCCACCAGAACTGACTGGATTTGCATTCTGTGTACCACGTTGGGACTGAAGAATAACCTATTGCGCATGTAATAAATTGTTATTTGTAATGAAGTTTTTAGTGGAACTAATCTGAATAAGATTCTATTCGGCAATTAATATGTGAAATATGCAATAAGTTGGTTTCTTTATTGCAGAAATTTCTTCTGTATTCAATTACGTTTCACTGATTTATTAGTATATCAATATAGAATAAAACCGCCCTAAAACGAGCTATATTGCTAATTGGTGTAACAATAGCTCTTCAAAAACAAAAAAACATTTTTCTTCAAAACAGGATTCTACCTCTTTCAAATATTGAGCATGAAACATAGTTTATTCTATCATTCAATAATAATAATCAATGAATATTTTAAAATGGATATAGTGTAGTTTTCTAGAAGCAGTTAATGTAAAATTTGAACAAAAACTAACCAATGGGATCGGAATTAAGAGAGGGTTTGAGGGATTTTAACTGTCAATAAAAGTTATCGTTCCTTGAACAAAATTGTCTTTTTAGAAAGTGGGATAGACTTTTAACTTTTTCTTTTTGTAAAATTCACTGTTTACGATTAAGTTTTTGGAGTTTTACTCGCAAATAGTGCATTCTATGAAAAACAACAATAAGCACAAACAAAAAAAGAAACAGAAAAGAGACGTTCCTAAGACACTTAAGTGCTCCATCACATTCAGATCTATATCGACACATGTATCGATGTATCAACAATGTATGTATCTAAAATTTCTATCAAACATCAAGTGTTACATGCTGACATGAAATTATGAAACGTTACATCAAAATGTAGCACTCGGATATTTAAAGAATATAATTCCTAAAGAAAAAAAGAACAAAATGTTTACACGAGATAAATTATTAAATAGGCTATTTATAATATATAAGGCCATTCCTAAATGTTTTCTTGTATGGCAATCTACTTTGAACTTGCTATTTCTTTAAGTTTCGAGATTCTTTAATTCGATATGCCTAAAACTTGCGATTTGCTGAAATTTTTTAATTATTTAATAATTTATTAAGAACACTTTGTAACTTAATACATACTAGTGAAAGAATGCAAATAATCGCTTATTTTGGGAAGTATTTGTTGTAGCTATGAAGCCAATCCTCGCCCCTATTGCTTGCATACCCCGCAATTGGCCAAAACCACCCCCTTTTTTGGGCAACAGCGATGAACTCTATACCCCGCTCCGTTTTCGAGGGTGCTGATTACGAATATGATGATCACGATCCTCCACAACTCTCGCAACTCCGTAGAACGGGACAAAACTACCCTCAATCTGATTTTAGCGGTTGCACGATTTTTCAAGGGTTGTATGATATTGTGACCCCAATATTCGTGATCAGCACCCTCGAAAGTGGGAGGTTAACGTGTTGGATTTTATAAAATCAAATTAGGGGTAGTTTTGGTCCGTTGGAGGGAGTTGTGAGTGTTGAGGAGAGTCGTGGCCATCATATTTGTGATTATCACGGAAAATAGGAGGGACGGACAGAGAGTTCATAAGAAAATCCACGGATCTCAAACTCAGATTCGGCACTCTCCAAAACGGGAGTGAAGTTGACTTCGTAGCTGCAACATTATAAATGTGTATGAACCGTCGAGAAGTACAGTTCGTACGATATTTGTCGAGATAAAATTCCAAGAAAAGAATAAGCCAACATAGTTCTCTTATCCCAACAACTGTAACAATTTACCGCGGCAAGGGCGTGCTTTGAAATGTTCCGCCAACGTTTTTTACCTCGGGTGTCGAATGCGGTTAATTAAAAAAAAGTGATGCAGGGGTCTTCTTGGAATTCTATCTCAACAAATATCGTACGGAGTGTATGAAGTATACTTTTGTATGGACATCAAACGCAAGTATTTTCTGTGATTGTTTGTTAATAGGGTAAACGTATTTAATTTATCATAATGTGTAGTGTTATTTTCGAAAACTATATACAAGAGAGTTTATTATAGAGAAATCATACATTCTATTTATTATCTGTAAAAAAATGTAAATCTCAAAACAACAGTTGGGGTCAAAAATGTACCAGTAACTTTTAAATGTTATAAATCTTTTTCTCTTAATTAATTTGTGACGTCTATTTGTCACTATGACGCCTGAGCGGCGGCGGTTTCCTCGGGCGCCAGTTCCTGTTTTTAGTGCAGAAACACCACTACGCGGGTATGTCCAGAGGGTCTAGAGAGAGTTAGACTTCACACAGGAATAAAAGTCACACAATTGGAATATATTTACATTTATTCAGTCCAATTTTACTTATTTACACTATTCTACTCTATTGCTAAACGGTTACGGTTATATACAGGGTGACTACGGAAAACGGTAACGGCGGTGCGGTGTTAACCGGTAACCTGACGAAAGCAAAGCACAGCAGAACTAGCGGAACGGTTAAGGCGGTAAGCGGTAGTGCAGATACCAGAAAGAAGGAAGCGATCTAGCAAAGCAAAGCTACAATCAATAACTATAGACTAGACTTGGCTACTATCTTTACACAAAAGCAATAAAACAGTAACAGCGGGGCTCCTCAATCCTGGCAGGCGGCTGGCAGAAAATCTCTGAAAGAAAGTATGATTAGTTACGACCTGCGTTTCAACTCATAGGACAGAAAGGGAGGAAAGGATGACAACATCCTATCAGCCGAACGCGCAGTTAGGTTAAGTGTACCGGAAAGAGACAACAGTACACCCAACCACGTCGTACCTGAAAGAGAAACGAGATTAACTACGACCTGCGTCTCCACTCATAGAACAGAAAGGAAATGGGACACGACATTCTATCAGCAGAGCGCGCAGTTAGGTCGAATGTATCGGACAGTGACAACAATGCACCCTTCCTTGTCGTATGTCGGCGGTTCGGTACGACCTGCGTTTCAACTCATAGGACAGAAAAAGGGGGAGACAACATCCTATAAGCCGAACTCGCAGTTTAGGTCCAGTGCACCGGACAGAGACAACAGTGCATCTTTCCTTGTCGTGGTACGGCGGATACTGAAAAGAGAAGCTATGATTAATACAAACGGACAGCGGCCAAGTCTTTACCTATGTTCCCTAACTTTGACTCACTTCTTTCCTGGGCACGTCTGGTCGGTCGGAACGCTGGAACAGGACTAACTCTGCAGTACAATTACCTCGTCAGGTCTCTTGTCACCTCAAGAGACTTGCGCATTGAATATGCGTGGAACCTAACTTACTGCAGCGGTCTTCGGACTGGACTGGTGTTGACGGCGGCTGGAGATGAACTGACTTCTCCAAATTTGTTTATTTTCTAAGTCCCTCGTCTCGGCACGATTGATTCCTTCGCTGGCAGGTAGAAGACTGGCGTATGATTATCATCGCGGTGTGAATTTGCCAGCTATCGGCTGCGCGGTGACGGATGGTGTTTGAAATGCCAAAAATGAATGACGGTGCGGTACATCATATTTATTCATAAAATAAAATAAAAAGAACACAAATGTGGGGTGTTGGAAAATCACTTTGTTACAAATTTTATTTCCAATTGGCAAGAAAACATAAAATAAAAACAGATTGAACCTTGCAAACTACCTTTACTACAAAAAGTCGGGAGGTAGTATTAAGCAAGTTTTCGAGCTGTACCTCGTCTGTAAAGAGGGAGAATATTTTTGTGAAAATTCTTTAGCTGCCATGAAGTACAAACCCGTTACACTAGTGTTTTCAACTATGCAAGAATTGGAACTTGCCAAATAAGTAGGTATTGTTTGATGAAATAACTACGATCTAAGTCCTAATAAAGTTTGAAAACTAAGTCAGTTTTTTTTCTCTTGTCTGGTAGTTGACTGTTACATATTAACGTACCAAAACACTGCTTAAGCTATCAATTAAAATTTTCAATCTATAGGCTTATATGTATAAAGCGACAAGGCTTAATCGATATAATGTAATAATATCTGGATAATCTGGCCAAAACAGATCGACATCATTTTGATCATAAAAGTATGTAGAATATTTTCTGGATGAAACAGTCCATGATCTATCATAGTGCAAAGCCGAGTTGCATTTACAATGGACTTAAAATAAGCAGGCGTTTAGTCATCAAAGGAACGGGGAACACTTGCAATTGATGCTCGTGATAATTACCTGTATTGATGATGATCTACACTAACAATTCTGAAGATATAAGAAATATTTATTTTTATTCATTTGATATTGATATTTAAAAATTATTCTGTTAATTTTTGACTTCTATCGGATGTTCTAAAATTCAGGCGAAATTTAAATTTTACGTCATTTGTGGGGTAAAGTGTTCAGTTCAGGATTATTAAAAATGGAGGGTTACATGAAAGAACAATGCTTTTTCATTTTTAAGATAATGAAGGTTTGGCAGTTACAGTTCGCAATTTTTGTACAAAATATGGTGGGAATAACATTTTCTTCATGAACTGTGAATAAATTAATTGAAAAATTTAGACAGGCTCGGTCAATTAGCGATTTTAAACACTCTGGTCGTCCTTCAACAAGTCGTTCAACACAAAACATTGAAGCAGTTCGTTGTTGAAAGTGAATATCAATTCGGCCAACAACAAGTGGATGCTGGAAATCATCTTCAGCGATGGCAAAATTATCGCATTTGGGGGTCAGAAAATCCACATGCGGATCACATCGGACCATTCTTCTTCAAAAATGTGGCTAATAAGACAGTAACAGTTAATGGTGGTCACTATCGCGAAATGATTGTCCAGTTTCTTGTGCCTAAATTGTAAAATATAGATGTAGACGACATTTGGTTTCAACAATACCATGCCATACAACCCGCATTCAATTACTGCACGAATCATTTCCTAGTCGTGTAATTTCACGTTCTGGTGATCCGAATGGCCGCTCAGATCATGTGATTTAACCCCGTCAACTATTTTTTTTGCAGTTTTGAAGTCTAAGGTCTATACCAACAAAACGGTCTTCGAAAATTTCGACAAGAGAGTGCGTATGTGTCAGCAATGCCGTGGAGGTCATTTACACGATATGCTATTCCATACATACAAAAAATTTACTATGTTATTAAAAACGTGTTTTCTTTCAAAATTACTTGTTAAATTTTGGTACATCCTATAATCTCTACACAAAATATTTTAACTATAATATAATAAAAGCGTTACACTAAATCGTTACTTTCAAATAGTTATTGTGCAAGAAAATTGTGAAAATATATGTATTTTGTAGTCGATAAGCAGACAATCGATAACCAAAAACCTTTGTATAGTAATTAATATATTAACAAAATAAATAAAGAATGATAGGTACCCTTTGAGCAAATATTTACGAAGTACCTATAAAATATTACGTTTCTAGTGGATATTGTCATCTCTTATCGGAAATACTTGTATGCTATCTTTCAATGTTCCATTGTCAAATATTATTATATGCCATTTACACCATATTTTTTAAGCGAACACTAAATCAGCTATGCCAAATATTATTATATTATTCGAATAACTACCCGAGGGAAAAACCGCTGGCTAAAATTTGTACAGCAAACTAATCACTTTCATAATAAATTACTCGAGCATTATAATAGGTAGGTAGCGACCACTGTTAGGTGGGAGATGATGCATGCACATATCATATGTGTCGCAGATGATTGTTTTAAGGCCTCAATATTTCTAAAATATTAATCAGTATTAGTTTACTTTTGATTAATACATATTAGAATCCATTTTGAAAAGAAAATAGGTTGGTCTTCCAAACAACAACAATTGGAGTGCGTGATTTATATTTTTCCAGTACGTGATTTTTGGTTAGGCAAAACTACTTTTATAAGCATTGACTGTCCCCTTAAGCACAAGGGTTCATTTCAGAAATTTTTTTCACAGGTGGCAAATTACCCAAATAAATAAGGAAACAATTACCTAATAAATAACTTTAGACAAGATCATAAGTATCTTCTTTTTCATGACACCTTTTACAAGCATCTTAACTGATGACGTGAGAACTTTGACGCAAAAATGTCATTTGTTTGTTATTTACTCTGAGCAAATGATACGTAAAAAATAATCTAGTGATATTAAGAAGAAAATTAATAAGAAGTTGTTTTTATGCAAAAGGTAACAACAATAATACTTGTACATAGAACTAAATGTACTAACATTTGGTTCTTTGCTACTTTTTACAACTCCTAACTGCACTACTTATACTTATAATTTGAATTTGATGTCATATTTTTTTGAAATTTCTGAGTTCTCTTGTTATGGTGAAAAGAACTTATTTTTTGAAATCATCTCTATCAGTTTGACTAGCCCCTCAGTAGAGATATACTGTGACACAGATCTATTATTTTCAATAATTAAAATGACTAATAAAATTGTAGTGTTAAAACATTTGTTAGGGGTAACTTTCCCTAAAGACGAGGTAAATGTTTTCTCACATTTTTTTATATCGACTAATATTTCGACTAAGTTTTCTTAGGAAAATAGAAAAGACTAGAACTTCTTACATGCAAAGAGGTGCTCTTTGTATATTTCTATGGGGACTGTTTTTGAGAATACACGTTTTCTTCTTCAAATACCGATCCATGAACACTTACATAATTGTTATCATATCAGAGTAAATATTCTACGTGATCTCCATTGTGTTTCATATATTCGTTTGTCCTTTGTCGCATTCTTTTGAATATTTCGGATTTATAGCACTTACATATTTCGAATACGTGCAAGAAATTGGTCTTGAGTATAAATAACAACTGTGTAAACTAGTATTCGAGCTACCCCATAAGTAAAAATTATTTGGATTAATATTTAGAGCATGTGGTAGCCATGCTACTGATGGTCTCTTTCATATCCTATCTATTACGTTGCTGATAAGTAGATACGATTTAAGTACACGTTCATCAGATGTAATTTCTTCCGATATTGGGAAGAGCTTGGAAGTGGTAATAAAATAAATCAAATGGGGAATCATTATGGTACAGGAATATGATTACCTTTGACATAATTATGAACGTAGATATTTGTACACAGTTCGCCAATTTGGCGATGCATGTATTGGCGGTTTTCCACTAAACGGACAGTTGAGTTTATGTCCTGTTTGTGTTTTCTAGAACCTGAAAAATAGAAACAAAACTGAAACAAACCCGAAACTCTTGTTTCCATCAAGCGGGCTACATTTTGTTCGCGTTTTGTTTTTGTTTTCAGTCCTTTTCCACTGGTTGTCGCGAAGAAGTCAGAACACATTTTTTCAATAACCAACCAACATGTTTAGAGAAGATTTTTTTATTCTTAGTTATAGCTGGTTTATACTGAAGTCCTTGGAAAAAAAGTAAGCGTATATATGTACGGTTGAAGTATTTACTTGGTTAGTTAGTTAGTTTGTATACTAGCCAAGTAACCTTAACAGTACACAAATATATTTTTTAATAGCTATAATTCATTAATGATTAAAATATTGTTTTTGGGAAGAAGAAAACGCCAACATAAGTATTGGGTTGGATCACTTAAATAGAAAACACAACAAGATCGTTTCCACTAAACGGACAATTGAGTTTATGTCCTGTTTGTGTTTTCTAGAACCTGGAAAACAAAAACAAAACTGAAATAAACCCAAAACTCTTGTTTCCATCAAGCAGGCTACATTTTGTTCGAGTTTTGTTTTTGTTTTCGGTCCTTTTCTACTGGTTGTCGCGAGGAAGTCAGAACACATTTTTCCAATAACCAACCAACATGTTTAGAGAAGATTTTTTTATTCTTAGTTATGGCTGGTTTATACTGAAGTCCTTGGAAAAAAAGTAAGTGTCTACAATGTCCCACCTCGAACTCCATCGATGGATATCTGGGAAACCGCTCTAAGGATTTTTTTGAAATTGTGATGTTACGGGCCCACCAAGTTAAAATATTTTCAAAGTCATCGTACTTCCGGTTATACCGGAAGTCGATACTAACTTTCTTATTTTAAATGGACCCACCTGTATATTATTGCATTTTTGGAAACATCATCCATTTTTAAGTTGAAAACATATAGCACACTCCATACTTAGGATTGACCGTTTCCGAGATATTTCGATTTTTAAACAAAAATTGACAGATGCAGACTGTCAGCAAAATTTAGTTTTCCCGGTTTATTTTTTTGTGCAAATTATACATTTTGTATAGGAAGACTTACTTGATCGAATTTGAGATGAAAATTGTCCAGTTTTTATACAGGGTGGTCAAATTTTTTTTTATCGAATATGAAGTTCAGAATATGTGGAAAACTCGAAATTTTTAAATGGAAACCCCTATTTTTTTTGCAATAATATACAGGGGGTTCCATTTAAAATAAGAAAGTTAGTATCAACTTCCGGTATAACCGGAAATACAATGACCTTGAAAATATTTTAGCTTGGTAGACTCCACGGTCCATATCACACCATCACAATTTCAAAAAAATTCTTCGAACAGTTTCCCAGATATCCATCGGTGGAGTTCGTGGTATATGTACGGCTAAAGTGTTTACTTGGTTAGTTAGTTACTTTGCATCCTAGCCAAGTAAACACTTACCGTACACATATATATATTTTAGTAGCTATGATTTAGTAGCATTAATGATTAAAATATTATTTTTGGGAAGAAGAAAACGCCAACATAGATATTGGGTTGGCTTACTTAAATAGAAAACACAATACGACCGTTTCCACTAAACAGACTTGAGTTTCAAAACACGTCGAAACCTTTTGATGTGACCGCTTTCGAGTGGGAACCGAAAAACAAAACTCCAACTGTCGCAAAACACGCTAGTATTCAAAAAGTTTGCGAAAAGTTACAGTTTTGTTTTATTCGACACATGTTTGTTTTTTGTTTTTGTTTTGTCCGTTTAGTGGAAAACCGCCTTTTTGAAGCGGGACCCGAAAAACAAAACTCCAACTGTCGCAAAACACGCCAGTCTTCAAAAAGTTTGCGAAAAGTTACTGTTTTGTTTTATTCGACACAAGTTTCTGTTTTGTTTTTGTTTTGTCCGTTTAGAGGAAAACCGCCTTAAGACATAGAAAAACTATTACACGGTGAAAAGTTTAGACCATTCTGTCTTCGGAAACCTCGTGCTTTTCTAGTTTTCACGATATTACAAAAATAATTTAATTTTTTTATTTTTTAAATCTTTAGAAACTTTATCACATTAAAAATTTGCAAAAAATCTGAGTACACAATAAACTGGTTTACAAACATAAAATCAACTCTTTTTTTCAAAATATCTCGAAAACCAGAAGAGTCAGGGTCGGTCTACGACAAGTAGTACATTTTTACATTTAACCGATTTTGTATCTTTTACAATTTTCGAGATTCCATTCATGCATCATAAAAATGTCTCATCCGATATATAATTACTTTTAAATGCTCTTGTCTAATTTTTGTATGTAAGTGTTATAGGGCTATTTATTTTTCTATTAACCAAAATATCTAAAAAAGTTGTGTCCCTTTAACCTTTAAAACTGCGTCACAAACATCACCACCATATTTTGAAATATTAAATAAATAAGCAGGTGAAAAAGAAACTTTTTTAACAACGGCAAATTAAACGAAATAAAATAGCTTTTATCCGAGGAATCTATGCAATGATACCTACCGTTTTCTCTTTATTTCTTGAATTTGAATACGTTCTTTGGTTGGTGCGTACAGCATATAAAAGTATGATTTTATTAAATAAAATTAAGAATATCGTCACAGCCTACATAAACATGACGCATGTTTTATTTTGGTATTTTTAAATTTAAGTGGTGATAAGTTAAAAAATATCATAAATGACTAAAAACTGTGTAATTGCCATTGATATTATCGGTAATCTAAACGGTCAAAAGTATAACGTTACTTCGATTCGACACAGTTTACGAGTAGTTTGGTATCGATAAGTCATTCATTGGAATTACATTGTTAGAATACGTATGGATATGGATACAATGGTTGGTTTGTTCACCTTTATCCTTCAATAAAACCAGTTCAAATTCTAAAATGAATGGAACGCTATTATGAATAAAATTTGTGGATTATGGAAATTCTAATCGACTTTTACTAAATATTAATTTCAGCATGGTTTATTGGTTTTAAACTAGGCTGTTTCGTTTTTATTAATAATGAAACCACTGACACAATAAGTGCAATGCTATAAGTTGCAAAGTATGTAATACACGACCATAGACGGGTGATTTTCTTCAATTAAACCTGCATGAGTGCAGATTTGGTGAAAATTTGATCCATACCTAAGTATTTTTCACCTACCTATGTCCCATTTGTATTTTATAATAAAATTTTATTTCAGACAAATAACGGTATTGCGAGAAAGAACTACACTGCTGGCTACCTACCCCGATCAGCAATGAATTCCTCACGAAATATCTAGTAAACAGGAGAAATTCAATGCTGGTCGGGACATATAATCAGCAGAGTAGTTGTTTCTCGCAATGCCATTACTTATTTCAAATATATGTACACCCTGTTGGCGAGAGAGGTCGTGCTTTCGTAGTAGCTTCGATATTGCAGATCGATTTCTACCAGGTAGCGAGTAACACTGACCATGTACAGATGGTGCCACCGTTCGCATTTGGTGTTTAAAAGCTTAAATTAGTTTAAAATCTTCAAAATCAAATTAAAAATTGTTTTTCTAATTGAATTTTTTAATATTTAACGTCAAGGCATAAAACTTTAACTTAATTAACTTAAAAAATATATGTAATATTAGATATACAGTTTGTCAACGGATTGAGCTGAATAACTATTTTATTTATCGTCATATGAAAGAAAGTCATTGCTGCTGCTCCTGCTCAAATGTACTAGAATGAAGCATTAAGTAGACCAACTTGTACAGGGTGTCCTTTAATAAGGAATACAGTAGTCGATTTTATCTTTAAATTCCATTAATATACTGTGCCAGTTAAGAAATACATAAATAAGCTATCTTTTTGCATCAATAACAAAAATATTTCAGTCTACTTTCGATTTTACGTAGGTAAAGGGATTTTTATGTGTAAGAAAAAAATAATGATTTTATTAGAGGTATTTGGTATTTATATTTTAAAATTTATATTGACGTCTCAAAGGTGGCAATAAATTTTATTTTTACAATTCATTGATTTTCATATCAAAATATACTTATAACAATAATTGATTAATTGATTAACCTCAAAGGTACATGGACGTTTTAATTATTAAAAACCTTTCTCTACTATTTTTTTTTTGATACTTTATATGAAAAAAGAGACTGTAACTATACAATTTGTATTTAAGTGGTTGCGGAAATTTAAAGTCAAATGTAGTGAAACGTATTGTCAGGTAAGTTGTTATCTTTAACTTTATTTTATAGCATAAAATAAAAAATGAATGAATGAATGAATGAATGAAAAAACCCTGTATACCCCGTTTTATAACGTTGTCACGTTTCTATCATATCAATAGTGAAGAAAATTGAAAATAAATTATTAACTTTACGCCCTGTATCTACTTAATTATAAACTTTTGTAGTAAGGTAATATAATACAAATCAATCTATTTTCTCCTCGAGAATTTGTGGTAGAATTTTGTATATACCTTTCAGGGACACCTTATATAATTTTTATAATTTTAATTTGACCACAAAAACATATTAAAAAAGTTAAAATGTACTTGAAAAAATAAGAGAATTTACATCTTCCACATGTACCTAATACTTAACTTTAAAAACTAAGAGATATGATTCACGTAATGAGATATTTATATTTTCAAATCTTCATTTCTGCAAAAAAATAGAGGCGTTTGGAGGAACGACTGATCTGATGATGTTAAACTGAAACAATATATTTACTAGTAGTTAATGAACAAAAAAAGATACGAACTTTATACACAATATTTGCCTCCTCCCCATATAATATATTCATTTTCGATCAATTTTGCGAATAATTATTTTTCTGAATACCTATTTTTTAGTAATTTGTATTTAAATTGTCTATGAAATCTATACAAATAGGTACTTATAAGTGTCTGTTTGATATCTAAGATGTATTCAGTTCTACAATACTTAAACAATTAGTATAATAGAATATTTATTGTATTTGTCGTGGATTAAACACTAGTTGAGAGGCTACTTAAAATGATAAAGTAATAATACCTCCTTAAATCGAAAACAAATAATGTGATTACATTTCTATTTTGGTAGTTGAACATTGCTTAGATATTCTATTTTTAATATGCGCCGAATTAAAAAATGCAGGAATCCAATATGTCGCCCCTAAGAGGAACAAAAGTTTAATTGAATAATTGTAAGTGTAATTTCCCTGTCGAGGCAGGCGCCATAGCTTTTAAGTTTACACATCCGAATTTTCCGCAAAAGAATAGAAAAATTCCGCAACTTTGACCTAATTTGAACCAACATCGACAAACCCTTTTAGGCCAATCAATAGAGTCAGAGAATCAGTGATTTTGTGACAAAAATACTAGTAGCAAACGGACTGTGCCATCATATAAAAGACAACCTGTAGATATATGATTATATATGTTTCCTACTCTAATTTACCATTAACTACTTAATTTTTTATAAACATTTTTATTTAAAATAGCGCATCTTTTGTTAGCGTTTTGCTTATAAAACCTAAACTAAGAAAGCAATCTGAATACTATAAAGAAATAATTTGTAGAAAATCAAATTACGAATAAAACGAGAGGTCGGTCCGATCGGATAATTAGAAATGAAGAAAACCCAAAGAAATCGGAACATTTATCGTTTTTTTTTAATTCATTACTCCGCCATTTTTTAAATTGTAGAGCTGACCCTGTGCACAAAAGTAGTGAATTATATGTACCTTAAACAAAGCAGGCGCTGTCGGTCCATTAGTTTTGGCACAATTGCCATTTGAATATTTTGTTACACTATTTTGAAAAATTTCTCGGTGCGTTGGAGGTGGTCCAATTTTAATTTTCCAGTCGGATTTTAAACGTAGAAGTATAATATTACAAAACGTATATTCTAATTTTCAGATAAAATTATAGGAAATAGGTGAATAATTCCTCCAAACATGTTCAAAAATGGCCGAGCGCGCGTACGTGGTCGACTAGTGGGGAAAGATCGGGAGATGAAGGGTAGTGTATTATATAGAAAATATTTAATTTAGTTACAAATAAAGTTAATAATTAGGTTAGAATGTCCCTAACTCCTTAGCTGTGCGTTATTAACAATTTCAGTAGAAACTTTATTTTTTTTTTTGGGAATTACCTACGTATTTTAATAATTAATGTGGGGTCTTTTGGAAAAATATACCGTAAATTCAAGGTCTGATAGATTTGACTGTTTTGAAGATAACAAACTTTTCTTAATATACAGGCTGCTACTATTTACATCAGGTTACTTTACAACAATTTTGCTTTAAAGTTATCGGTCTTTACAGTACGCAATAAGTCAATCAGCTTCACTTAGCAATGTACGGGATGTCCGATTTAGATCAAGTTACCTTAGTACAATTTTGCAACTTTAAAAAGTTATGTTAGTATAAGTACTTACTTTTAAGGTAGCAAAATTGTACTAAGGTAACTTGATGTAAATCGGACATCTCTTACATTTCTGAGTGAAGCTGATTGACTTTGGGACTGTCAATTGCATTTTTCTCGGTATGGTGCATATTTGAGCAATTTAAACGCGATGGCCTTTTTTTACAAAATTAAATTTTACATTGTTTACACATGTGACATACATCACAAACAATCTAAGCGACATCTAGCAACATCTAGCAGAATGTAAAAAACTATCTGACATATTATGACCTCAACACGTTGTGTTTTCGAAAAGATATGACTAAAATTTTATGTTAAACCGCCAAAAAATGTTTTATTTTTTAATGATCTATCAACTCCTGAATACATGGGATTACTAAAATGTGAAGTACTAGATGCTTTGTCACCATTAGTAATATATATATCTATTAAAAACTTCGACTATTTTAGATATGCGCCTGTGTCCTCGCTAAATGTTGAACGATACGTTTCGTTTCTGAAATGGGTATTTACGGGTCGCCGAAGATGATTAACCACGGATAACACCTAGGATAACTGTTAATTATTTTCTACAATCGCTTTTCTTACGAATAAGAAATTATTATTTTGTTAACTTTTGCTGGCACTTTATTATTACGTACTATACCTATATATTTTATGGTAAATTCCATGTGAAACGTTTAGTGTAGAAAAATAGACACTGCCCCTTTTTGTTTCATACATCATGCAAATACTTACATATATATGTAGGTATTCCTATAATGTGGAGTGCAGTATCAGGAGGCAACGGTTATGTCACTTTTTGTATGAAATAAAAGAGAACCCGGCCTACAGCCAACCCTGTACCACATTGCAGACGCCCAAACGTTTCCGATCTCTAGTCATGAGTAATACATATAAGCAACAAATAACAAATAGATTAATTTCATAAGCAAATCATGTTTCTACCACTTCCAGTTTAACTATAAGTTCTTATTTATTTCGGTTCAAAATTATTACATTTTAAACACTATTATTTTTAAATTTATTTCAACAAGGTCAAAATTTTTTCCTATAAGTATTGTAATTTTTGAGATAAACTGTATCACTGGCAGTAAAATTCTAATCTGTTGCAAAATTTAGTCCAATTAAAACTAGAATAATTTATACCTATAGATCAATAAAGTAAATATGTAAATGGTGTACATATTAAAATAAATAAGTTTATGTGATAATTCGAAATACAGGAACAATTTCATAAATTTAATTTTTATTGAACATTTTATACGAATAAAACTGCAATAAATTAACTGAGGCCATATTATTTTTTTACTGTTACTTTTTAGTGGCTTAGTTACATTTCGTCAAGCAGCTGTCACAGAAAGTGTGCTGGTATGATTCACAAAACAAACAAAATATTATTTGTAACATTTGGTTCATAAATAACACGTATACATACATGTTTATACATACGTAATATGTATAAACATGTATAAAATAAACAAAAATCATAGCATTTTTAAATGAATATACAGAACAATACTTTCAAATTGGATAATATTGTTATCTCGGAAAGTGTGACAGATAGAGAAGAATAAATTGGGACAATTAATTACTCGTAAAAAAATTAAATATTTTGAAGAACAAAGTAAATTTCGGATTTCGATTTAATCGTTTTTTGGGTTTATTTATTTCAAGAGCTACATAAAAATCGAAAACATTTTTTAAGGCCATTTTTGCATTATTTGAATGTTAAATTAGATTTTGTGACGTTTTGTACGTAGTTACCTATAAAAAATTATATATTTTTTAAAAACCTACTAATGTTTTTGTGGATAGGATTCCTTACTCCTCTCCTCTCCTCAATTATTTAATTAATTATTCTATACCTATCACAGAAACGTTTCAAACAAAAATGTGTTAATTTCTTGAAAACTTTTATCAACAATTTTAATTTTCGTTTTGTATCCAAGTATTTCATAAATTAGAGAAAAAAATTAATAAACACAATTTTAACGAGATTATAATTTATACTGGCGTAAAGTCACGGAATATTAAGTAAATTAAGAATCTTTTTTTATTTACCTTTTTGTAAATTTATTAAAGTTCCTGTCTTGTATCAAATTAAAAATTCAAAAAAATATAAATATTGTTAGTTTAAGGCTTTAACGGTCCGTGGTGTTATCTAAGATACCATGTTTTTTTCGGGTTGTTATTCCGTGGCCTATGTGGTCACCGTCAACCTTTTCATATGTTGCTCTCGGGATAGGCTCTGTGAGGACGGACCCGCTATCAGAACCTCTAGGTCCGTCCTTATGTTGATTTCGGCTCTTGTTTTTGGTTATGAGGCTGCTCCTCAGAGTTACCACTGAAGATGCGAAAGTGAAAAACAACAAAACGTTTGGAAACATGTGGCCAGTCATACGAAACGTCTCAGGACTACTATGGTTCCGACCATAGCGGCCTTAAAATCGACAAGTACCAAAAGTGATTTTGATAGCAGTCTTTTGTAAATACTAACATAACTGAAAAAATCTTTTTGAATGCTTGTATTTAAATAAACTCACTATACTTTTAATGTAGGTAGGAATTATTTTCATTGGAATTAAATTAGAACTTAATGTTTCATTCCTTCATTGTGAAATTGAGGAAAATCGTCAATTTGGGCGATTGCTTTGCGAAATGGTATAAAAGATAATTTATTACAGTGAAAAAAAAAAAAAAATGTACTACAAATACTGCAATTATAAGTTGTATCACTCACCAGAGTATCTTTACCAAGAACATTGTTTTGTTTCATATTTGGAGATGATTCGGTTTGAGTCTCATCAGGGCCCTTAAACATTTTCTGATGAGCTTTTTTAAATTCATCCATAAGCTTATTATGTTGGTATTGCTGGTCAGTATTAATTCCTTTAAGAATCTTTTTCATTTGTAATTGTTCATCTATTGACGGTTTTTCTTCTTTAGTTACCTTTTTCTAAAAAAAAAAAACAACAAAGCGAGCATATTAGATGTTATTGGTTTCGGTTTTTGTTACCTGCATTCGTCTCTGAATCTCCATACATATGGCAGAGGATAAACTACTGCTTGTGACACTGGTGTTACTACTCTTGCTAGTCAAACTACTGAAACTGCTAGCTGACGAACTTTTTGCCAGAATATTATTTTTATCGTTATTTTCATCAACGTCACTTCTGTGAACTTCCACAATTACTGTCTTGGTTTCATGCTGTTGAGAAACCTGTAAATTGAAATAAAATCTATAAAAAATCAGTCAAGTTCCATAGTATCAATAATATAAAAGAATGTTTCAAATAAAGTTGCACAAAATAATTTTTTTACATTCTAAAATTATGTTTAATTATATAGGGTGCCGTATTTTTTTTTTAATAATGGTGACCGGCTTCTTAAGAAATGTTTTTATTGTTAATTCAGCAAAACAATTCAACATTGTTGACATTTTGAACAATTAATACAATTATTGTAAATAGTTTTAGTGTTTTTCTAACAATTTTGTGTTTTACTTTTTGTATTAATTATGCTTTATTATTTCTACGAGTTTTTGTGCCAAATTAGGTAACATTAAATCATGTTAAAACATTCATCCCAATATTGTTCACACTTCATTATTTTTTATTTTGAACATACCACTATTAAGTGGCATTAATTTTTTAAGGAAACAGTAACAAAAAACTGAACCCCAAAATTAAAAACTTCAGAGAGATCTATAATTATATTTTTTTGTGAACTAGGTATATTAAGTAAGTATATAGAAGGTACGTTTTTCATGCTTGAACGAATGATGAAAACCGCACCTTGTTATCATATTTAGTTTCGTGATTGCTGCAAAGGCCATTTAAAAAACATCAAATAACAGAAATAATACGATTGTATATTGTTTGTGAAAGTAGGCCTTAAATACGATGAGGAATTAAAAAAATCGATGGTGTTCGATTTGAAGGAAAGGTAGTTAACGCGCATAATAAATGGGTATAATCATTAATTACCACTAAATTAACAAGACTTTCATTCTCGGGTGGCATCACTTCATTAGTGATAAATTTATTACTTGGTAAAGAAATAAATCGGTAACGATATAGATTTCCATATTATATATTATTTAGTTATTAACAAAAAAAACACTATATGTAGCGTTTAGTCAGTCATTTCAGTCGATCACCTATCACGATCAAACTTCGCCGAGTTTTATTAGAAATATGTATACCTAGGTTTTAAAACCTTACTTCCTAGTTAAAAGAAGTTATCAGTCGAAAACTAAGCCTTCTGTAATATTTAAGTTAGTCCAACTAAATGAAAATATAAAAATATAATTTTCAATGGAAATTAGTTTATTTTTCACTTCATCTGTTACATTTTTCGCAACAAACACAACATGCGATACGCCTTTGTGATTCTGGTTGCCTATCACCTATTACAGAATAATGTTAGGGAGTACCTATGGGGAGTATATACCTACGGTGAATAATACAGTACCTAAGTTCTTTAATACAAGCGAATGAGAAATTTAATTTTTTTAAAGGAATACTGCGTTGAATTGGAAAGGCATCGAAACCATAATATATAGTTGAGGAAATGAAACACTGAACCTCCGAAATCTGTGTAGTAAGATGGATCGTGATGCGGTTTTTTGCATTCGATTCGTTAGAGCGTCCAGAAAGTTTGAGATCCTATGTAATCAATGAGAAATGAAAATTGCATCGGTGCATAAGAAATATGCATTTTTAAAATTGTATCTCGAAGATAACTCGGAAAATATTGACGGAAATGAGTTCAATTTTGCTACTCGGGGGTTTTTGGGGTCGCTGTACACGAATATCATGATTGCAACGGTCTCCGAGGTATCTAGTGCCCAGGGTGGCTGGTTTCCACGTCGTCTCCTGGGATTTTGAGGAAATTCGTTATAAACTTAGCCGAAACTCGTTACCTCGGGGTTTTCGAGGTCGCTGAACACGAATATCACGACGGCAACGGTCTCTGAGGTACCTAGTGCCCAGGGTGGCCGGTTTCCACATCGTCTCCTGGAATTTTGTGGAAATTCGTTATAAACTTAGCCGAAACTCGTTACCTCGGGATTTTTGGGGTCGTTCAACACGAATATCACAATGGTAAATGGTCTCCGAGGTACCGATGTCATCTTTATAAGCTTTATTGAATATCCAAATAAATTATCCGAAACATTTTTTTTAATTTGGCGTTTTTAATACAGTTGGTAGCATATATAGGGTAGGAAAGTACCGAAGTTACGTGAGAGCGAAATAAGAAGTGGATCTTATTTGTGGAAGGGCGAAACGGGCGGTGACTATGAGAGGCCTTCATTATAGCCATCCTTGTCTATCGCATGGATTTTTATGACTTACTTTATCGCTCTCACGTAACTTTTGATAGACCATCGGTACTTTCTTACACTGTATACTAATATATACTCTTACACATATTAGTATATACGGATACGCTCCAAGTTATAGCGCACACGTGAAATAAGAAAAATTTAAATTAAAAGATATCTAAGTATAATATTTCTTTGAAAACATGTATTTTTTGTAATGAATAAATGTATTTTTATAATAAAAAATAATTAAGAATAAAATAGTTGTCACAGAAACCAGACATCCTGGGAACTAGGTACCTTGAAGACCGTTGCCGTCGTGATATTCGTGTTGAGCGAACATCCTTTTTCCTACTTCCATCGCAAAGACGTATACAACTTCAATTTGTCAGCCGGTAACTTAACCTTTTTCTTTTTGACATTTTGTTTGTATGATAAAAATCGTTCAGCAAAATGATGGATTCTGATACGGCTGTGGAAGTGGTCAGTTTAAATTTAAACTTTAGAGGCACAGATGTTTTAGTAAACCTAGATGTTGAAACAGCAAATATTTTACTTAGTGGTAAGATTAATTTTTTATATGGGATATATTTGCGATCCACTTTGCTTCAGGATTATTCTCTTTTTTTTTGTGACCTAGGCCAGAGATAATATTGGTGGAATCATTTGTAATTCAGGTCTTTTTCGTATGAATTACATAAAAAACCGACCTAACCTCTTTCTAGTTTAATTTTTTTTATAACAAATTTAACATACTTTTCACGCTTTTTAAATTTGCCACTTAAAAATATTCCAAAGAAAGCATTGATATATTCCTTCAGTTTTATTCGAAGCAAATACATTATTATTTAGTGAGATAACACCAATTCTCACAACACAAGCAATAAAGGATAACAAATTATGGTTACTAGTTAGAAGTTAGAACATATGTCAAAGTCGTCAAAATACATATTACAATATGACAGGCTGCACCACTGAATAGTGAATATATACATTTTCGCAATCTGTTCAGGTTAGACAAGGTTAGAAAAAAGATGAAAAGAGATATAACCGGTAACTACAAGTCAGACGTATTCACCAATATTCACTCGCGAAAAAAAGCCTATAGTGTAACCATCAGAGTTCAGTTGAATACTCGTTACAAAAAAACATTTAAATCATACGAACTTTTTATTACAATAAAGTGTAAATATCCAAAGTGCGTCTTGGGTCAACTAAAAAGAATTAGAGCGTGGAACATGGACCCAAAGAACACTAACAATGGAGGAAGAGTGAAAATCTCCGCGTCTTTCCTTGACGTTCCTCGTGGCGAACGTTAAAGAGGAAACTATGGAGACTACCCAAGGACCACGAACTCCATGTAAACAAATACCTTACCAAATTAGAGGGCGCTAGTGTCCCACATACCCGGAAATAATGGAGGGGAGATAAAGAAAGCAGCATTTTGAATTAATCATGTCGTTTTTGTAACACCTACTATTACATTGACAAATTTTGTCAATTTTCCCATATAAGTTCGTGCTCTCAGGTGACACTCTCAACATGTTAAAGCCAGATGATGGCAGGTCAACTCTATTACTCTCAACTACTTAACTCCACCTTTTTAACTCTACTATTTTCTTTCCATACTTGTGTATACGTTTTGCATTTGCAACTTTAATTAATGTTAACCATTGTTTAAATATTTGTGACATATACAGGGTGACATATCACAGAATAACTATTCCTAATTTTCAGAAATGATAGAGGGCACTTAAATAAATATTTTTTATTGATAAAATAGTGTCTGGAAATTCTTCAGTATCAAGATAAAATTAAATAAATCGGGAAAGTACAAGTCAAATTATAGCGACATTTGAAAAACAACAACTATTTTCGTTTCGTTTCGTTTCATTTTACGTGTCCCAAATTAGTCTTTATTAGACAAATTAGAGTTTGATTGAAAATACTTCATTTTACAAAGATTGATTACAGACATGCATCTTGCCTACGGGGCAGCTTACGGTAATGCTAACGAAGCAAGGTGAATTTATGCGGAGCAGCATCCTCAGCGTCAAATTCCCTCTGATAAATCATTTTCAAGATTGGATCAGAAAGAAAATAGTTTCGAGGGCCCATAGTCCGAAATGTTGACTTTGAGGTCCAAGTTTTTTAACAATTTGAAAATAACCCGAAAACTTGTTCCATTACCCATGCGATGCATACAAGCCATACATCTGCATGGAGAGCGGTTTTAAAAGAATACCACAAGCATCCGTTTCACATTCAAAAAGTACAATTGTTAATTCCAGCTGATTATCCCAACAGAGGTTCAATTTGCCGAATCGTACTTGAATAAAATTAACGACGAACGAAGATTCCCAGAAGAGTAATATGGATAAACGAGGCATGTTTTACAAGAGATGGCAGTTTTAATACACACAACAGTCACATTTGGAGCGAAGAAAATCCTCACGCCGTTCACAGGTTACATCATCAATGGAAGTTTTCTGTTAATATCTGTGCTGGGAATGCTGACAATTATGTAGTGGGACCATATTTACTGCTTGCACTCTTAGATGGTCATGTGTATAGAATTTTTTTGGTACATACTCTACAAGAATTGCTTGAAAATGTCCCACTTAATATTCCAAGAAATATTGTTTTCCAGCATACTCTGGATTAAATTGCCGAAATTATCTCAATGCACAATTTCCAAATGGATAGATCGGAAGAAGGGGGCCGATTTCTTGGCCTGCACGTTAACCAGATAAGGCTCCAGTTGATTTTTGTATTTGAGGTCATATTAAATAACTGATTTTTGAGACACCTCTTAATACAGAAAAAGAGTTAGTGGCTCGAATTACTCTAGCGTTTGATGATATTTGCGAACATACGCAGCTATTTCAAAGAATTCGGCAGTCGATTACACATCTTGTCTATCGAAAATGATGGTGGTCGTAACTTCGAACAATTTTTATAAATTTTGATGTAGTATTATTTCTTAATAAAATATTCGTTAACTTAAGTGCTCCAATTTAGTAAGTTATTACTCCTTCCTGTTGTAATTTATATTGTTTTTAAAGATTTCCAGTTTATCTTGAGAAATTTCCGAACACTAGTTTATTAATAAAACGTTTATTTAAGTTCCCTCTATCATTTCTGAATATTAGAAATAGTTCTTCTGTAATACACTGTATTTTTACACTACCCAAGAAAAAGTAAAGATTATTTTAAAAATGAAAATAAATGTGGTAACAAAGGAATTTTCATAGAAAATGTATAAAATTTTGAGTTCTTATTAATAGATATACATATATTTAACACAATTATAAATATTAATCCTATAGCATATTTCGAAGTGAATATACAGGGCTGGAAAATCCACATGGTCCATCTGCCTTTACATGAGAGCGACAAAGTAAAGTAAAGAAATCCGTGCGATAGACAAGGATGGCTATAGTGACGACGTTTTGTAGTTTGAATAGTTATGGCCCGTTTCGGGTTAGAAGTGGGAGTGACTATTCACATTATGAAACGTCTTCAATGTAACCATCCTTGTCTATCGCACGGATTTCTACGGACTTACTTTATCGTTCTCACGTAACGGCCGATGTACCATGGGGACTTTCTGAACCTGTATAAATAAAATTGTAAAATTAAATACGATATTTTAAATATACTTAATTTGTACTGAGTCACAAATTGTAGTTAGCCGTATTTTCTATATAAATTATAGCCAACAGAACTACAACTGTGCAAATTTTTAATATATTCTTTTCCGTGCGTCACTATAATTTACAAAACTATTTCCTTACCATTCTAATATCAGTAATTTTACTGTTGTTCGTGTTGGGATCGAAATTTAGATTATCTGCTCCATTATTTTTTATAGTTGTTCCACTTTCCGATAAATTAATAATAGTTGGTTTGAAAAAAGGCTTTTCTTCTGCATCCTCCTCCCACTCCATCGTATTCCATTTCTTACAACTTGAAACTGCAACAAATGGGAATTTACAATAATTTAATTTTGGCAGATATCTACTGTACAGAGAGCAATTTATATTAAAATATTGAAGCAAACACTATTTTTTAAGTGGAATACTCAAATATAAACATTCCTACATTTAAAGAGTCGCGAGTGTTCCATAAAGGATCGAACGCATTAGGCGGTCGCGGTCCCGTCGCATCGCGGACCAAGCTAGTCTCGATCGCGCGCGGTGGAGTTCCTTCCCATGTTTTATAATGTATTCATTCATTCACACTAGACATTCCCGAGCTCGTCTCGCTCGCATCGCGTTCCACACCGATCCTTTCCAAAGAATCTCAGACAGAAAAGCCAATAAAAATACCTCCTCCATAGAACTCATTTTCTTAACTATTAAAACAATAAAGCAACTATTTAAAGGAGGAGCAGGATTATGTGATTGTAAAATACGACTGATTTTGTAAAATACCGCGATCAGCTCAGCCCAGAACAGTTCGCGATGCGACGGGACCGCCTAATGCGTTCC
The DNA here is from genome assembly GCF_000390285.2 of Anoplophora glabripennis. NCBI lineage: Eukaryota > Metazoa > Arthropoda > Insecta > Coleoptera > Cerambycidae > Anoplophora > Anoplophora glabripennis. Next base: position 397,356 of record NW_019416574.1, on the reverse strand, counting down.
CTCCTTAAGAGTAATGTGTTATACTAAATTATATTTTAATCTCCAGGATAACATTCGCCCAAGGGATAAAAAGGCACTTTTGTGTTAAAGTAAATATACCGGCTTGGCCAGGGCTCGATTACAAAGCATGTTATAATAATGGGTGAGAAAGAATTGAATAGTGCATATAAGATCTATTTTTTTGTTCTGCCGGAAAAATGATAAGTATTGTAATAGAACAACGAATTGATGCGAAATTTATTGAAAAAATCGCTAATCTGACCCGATCTGATCGTCGGTTAACTATTCGTGTTATTGGTGAAACTGTAGGAATTGACAAAGAATGCGTAAGGTGAATTTTAAACAAGAATTTGAAAATGCAAAAAATTAGTGCGAAAGTGGTGCTTTATACATACATATTAACAAATTTGTGTTTGAGGTAAAAGAAACAGATCGGCGGTGGTATTTTGGTAATAAATTTAACAGTCAGGATAAAATTGCTTCACACCTTATATCATAGACAAGAAATTTGCAATGGAAATGCCGAATGTAGTTGTCAAAACGCTCATAAAAACTATTAACCTCTAGATGACTTAAAAAATCTTCGCTGAACTCGTTATATTAAAGTGATATAAGGCATATATTTCCATATCAATGAACCATATTCGAGCTTCGACCTAAAGAACGTGTTTAGTAATATGTGCAATGTAAAGAGATTAGTAGAATCCTGAGAATTTCAGATAATGAACTTGAAACTTTTACATGTACTGATCAAATGTCTCGAGAAGCTCAATTCAGAATTGAAAACAATGCTTAGATATTTAACTTCAAATATCGGAACCAATTTTATAATAGAATATTATTAGATAATTTCCAATAAAGACATAATTTTATATTTCCATACATTCAACAATAATTTATTGTCATTATACCAGTCAGTAAGTACTATAAAGTTATTTGGAAGATTACCGAAATCCGTAATATTTGTAATTCTATAATACAATTTTAGGTAGATACAGTAGATATCTTACGTTTTATCTTACTAGTAGTACTGTTAATAAACACTATAAAAATATACAGAACCTTGCGGAACACCGGATGTCTAGCAGGACAAATGATACTTGAAATTACCTTATACAAACTAAAAATGTAAGATTGAAATAAATGTACCAACACAAAGAGAAAAGGTATTGAGAGCATTTATTAATAAGCCATTATCAAATACCTTGGACAAGTCAATGTAGATGACATCTAACTGACTTCTCAAATCAATAAAATGAGATATATGTATATTGGGCAACCAAGGTTCGATTTGGTGAACCAACCCGATATGATATTTGGCTGTGACTGACTGATTCAAATGTCTTGAAAAAGTTATTTATAATCGCTATCGGATTTTGGTTCACAAAATCTTATCTCTCTTATTAACACCCTCACTGTTCTATGCACTGTAGAATCGGATTGGCGAGCCCTGTATATACTGGAGTCTGGAGTCTGAAATTGAGGTGAGGGTAGCAAAGCTACAGCACTTGTTCATCCCATTAGAGAGATCAATCCACCTGAGCCGCTAACCAGCCTATTACAGGGAAAAAGGTGGTGACGTTGCTCAGGGGGATCTCTCTAATATAGGCCATTGAAAGCCAGCGTTCTCCCAACATGGACGCTCTTGTTGACGAGACGGCAGTGCATTCACATAGTAAATGCAATACCGTCTCGTCTTCCTGTTCACAGCCCCATATTGTAAAGGTGTTTCCTTAGCCAACAGTGTCCAATTTGAATACCTGTCACCAGGCGAAGATTTGACCTAGACATAGCCAGGTATTTTTTGGCTGTGTCTTTGCTAGGATACACTAAGAGCTCCTTAGCAAAGTGACAGCTGATTGTTTCATCCCACCGTTTCATAAATTCTTTGTGGGTGTCTTCCTTAATAATTCCAACAAGTGCCGACAACGGAAGCACACTGGAGGGGCCGGGTCCAAAAATGTTGAGGCCCGATGCGCTCCTGGCTAGCTTGTCAGCTTATTTATTGCCATAGCACTGCTCGTGTCCCTTTACCCAGCATACAGATATGCTGTTAACGGCCGAGGCCACAACCAGTGCTTCATGGTATTCCCATACTGTCCTAGTCATTATCTTATGATTACGCAAGGTCAGTAGTGCTTGTCTACTATCCGTGTAGATTCTAATGGTTTTGCCCGTAGTATGCCTGCGGGCAATTTCTTTCGCGGCTATGGTTATGCCTGCTAACTCCGTTTGTACAACGGTAGCATGCCTATCCATTGCCCACTGATATCGGATGTGCCTGTTTATACTATTTCTGAACTAGATTAAAAATAACACTTTTGACTAATTTCTGGGGATAAAGTATGGCTTTTAGTCCCCCAGAGATTAAATTCAGTTTTAATCCCTCTGACAAAAGCAAATGAACACTGATACAATTCAAATAGGAACCAAGATAAATTGACAAGTTAGTAGGTATATGATAGATATATACAGTGTGTCCCGTTTTTCAGGTTAACACCTCTGGAAATGTGAGAAGGCTGTGGACTTTCCTCAAGCCAAGTTTTTTACAAATAGTACCCTGAAGGGGGGTTATATTCTACTAATCATTCTATTGATGTAGCAAACGCCTGGCCTACTACGATTTTTTAAAAGGGTTTTTCCAGAAAGTGGTTTTATCAGAAAGATAATATTACCAGGCTATTCAACACCCATCATAATACCTACATACCAAATTTGAACAACAAATGTATATTGTTTTTTATGTGGTGCCAAACTACGAAAAATCAGACAACTAAAAATTATAATAAGCAGATCAAAGATTGCCACGAAAGTGAAAACAAGTGCGAATCGACAAAGAAAAAATATAGACACTATAAATTTAATCTTGGAAATTGAGATGACTGTCAACAAGTATGTATAATTAGCATTTAGATATTTGTTATAAATCATTTTGACACCATTTGTTGCAGAATTTACAGATATTCATCTAATGTATGAACTTGTAGAATGTAATGGTTCTAAAGCCGTACAAAAATTTATCATTAATGTATAGATGGGAATAATTGGAAACTACTTAGTGGGACCACATATAATTGATGACGCTTTAAATGGAGATAAATACCTATACATTTATTGCAAGAACATCTTAACCCGTTATTGGAAAACGTGGCTTTAAATATTTGAAATAAATGTGGCTTATGCCCGATGGTGCACCACCCCATTTTAGCAGGGCAGTAAGGGCTTATTTAAATACCACATATTCCGATCGATGGATCGGTCGAGGTAGTCCTTTTTCGTGGCTATCTCGGTGTCCCGATCTTAAGTGTCTCGATTTTTGTCATTTTAAAAGTCTTGTTTATCAAACTCCTATAAATAGTAGGGAAGAATTATTAAATCGCATAATTACATACGCCGACATCATTAGAAATGATCACCACATGATGTTTTGATTACATCAGAGGTGTTTAGGCAATTTCAGAAAATGCATTGACGTTCAAGGTGCACATATTGAACATCTTACTTAACAGTTCTCTTTTTTATTTTTTCTTTAATTCTATAGAAACCTAGTTTTTACAAAATTGCTAGTGTCACATTTTTGATACAATAAATAATAACGAATTAATAAAATTCGATTTTCTCAAAAACGATACAAGATATCGACTGATGTACGGTACACTTTTTTGTAACAAAGTGAGAAAGGAATCGAACTAAGAAAGAAAAATGTCAAATTTAGTAACACTGTTAAAGATGTATAAATTTAAATGGATAATTTTGTCTGCTCCTGTACAATCCAGGCATATTGAATATCAGTTTAAACCTGGAAATGAACATTACCATGAGTTACTTTAATTGCCCAAATTTCATTGTTATCATGGTAACGACTTAGAAGTTATAATTGGAATTTGTTTTTTAAACTTCTTTCTTTGAAGGCGAATAACTCCACAACGAAGCCCGATAGGAAAAAAGTCCTACAACCATTTTGAGCTCTCCTCTACACCCCTTCATTTTTTACATGACCTTTCCGTATACCCTGTATACTGTGTTATAGTTATATTACGAGTACCTTAGCAACCATTTGAATTGCAATAATAAAATAAATATTATTTTTTAAATAGGACATTCTAATTAAAAGTGATCCTTTTGATAACAGAGTGTAAAAATGATAAGTACTTTGCTGGAAATATAATTGTTATATCTCATGCCACTGTAGTCATAGAAAATCATTATTGTTTAATATTCGGGACGCTAAAAAAATTAATAACTGATGCAAATTTACAATGGTTTGTTTTAATATTTTTGTTAATTAAAATGTAATTTTATCCACAAAAGATAAGTTATAAAAAAAATTAGGATACATGTAGGTACTTACTGCGTTTCAGTCTATCCAAATGCGACAATCGGTCCTCCAGATCTAAATTTTCTTCCTTTACTATGGAAAGACGCTTGGAGTCCGACCAAGAAGGGCTTTGGTCTCCAGTTACAGAACTGGCGGAGCTATTGTATCCACTCGATTCTCCTGGAAAAAGTTCGGAACCTGCTGCTTTTCGTACCACTAAATCCAGCTGTCTAGAAGTCTTCATAAGACCGACAGCCTGAAATAAGGTGACAGTAATAAATAATATCAAACTTTATTGTAAACTATATCTTTAAAGCATAAAAACAAGAAAGAGTTGTAACTTTTAACTGCTCCCTCATGCCCCACTGCGGGGACCCATGGAACTGAACTTAATTGTATGCTCTCATTCTAAAAACAATTGCGAAATAATAGAATAACAATATTTTAAGAAAGCTGTGCATATGTGCTATAGTAAATTTATGGAATTCATCGTCTTTCGTATTACATTCTTTATTATATGTATTTTGCTGCATATTTCCTCGAAATAATTTTGAGTTCTGTATTCCCTTTGTTCGACAGAGAAGGGCATATTTAATACACAACTGCACAACTGATTGTACGAGTAGGTATTTGCTAACTAAGTTTACTCTAAGATTGGAAAAAGCAATTCAAAATCAGTACCCCATGGAAATTTTCATAGTAAAAAAAAAATAATTTAAAATTTAGTTTACAGTGTTATCTGATTAATAAAATCGATTAGCTTTATGAAACACATTAAATTTGTAATTGAAAAACTCTGAATAGGTGGCTCCTCGTAGTTCGCTTTTACATCTGTAAAGCGTTTACAACGGTGGTCATGGTTACCTTCGCCCAGCAGTGAAAGACGGAGTGAGAGTAGCGCATATTTACTATGGGGTTGTGTTTATTCAAACTGTAACCAAATAGTAGCTATTTACGGCTTTTTTTCTTATTAAACGTAATTTGTTCAGGAGTGGTCTACAATTTTTATTGCTTCTTGTGTTTTTTAAAAGATGGTGAAAGTTTAAATTAATTGTATAGATAGACTAACAGTAATACTAGGTATCTATTGAAAAATCAATGGTGCGAGGAATACCAAACTTTAATGTAATTGAAAAGTTTATTTCGGACAGAAGCAGAAGAATGGGCTTTCACTATAAAAAAATAACGTTGAACACATTTTCCCTTCAATAGTGCTTAAAATTAAACTTTCCAATTATATTTAATTTTTTCAATAGGTATTTTGTAGGTGAACTGTTCAAAATGTTACAAATGTACATGATAAAAAAATGTCTTCTTTAAGAGTGCTTTTATTTCAGAAATTAGACATACCTAATTATGTCATCTAGCTAATTTCATATGAACGTTTTAAGATTTAGGAGATTTTGAAATTCTGTAAAGAGCCATCAGCTATTGAAAAACTAAAGGAGACATTATTTAAGATCAAACTTGGAGTTGAATAGGCTTTCTTTTATTTGGAACATATGCATAATATTTGCCGATACAATCAAATATGAGTTACGACTAATGATTAAAAAATAATTTCTATTCCAATTTTCTTTTAACTTTAATTTGTAGGTGTATATTTTACTAACTATAGGCGGTCTTAATCAACGATGGTGTACTATTATTCTTTAATTTAAATAAATTATACAATTGAACTTCTAATCTCCTAATCTCTAATCTCTAATTTAAGACTTTTTACATAATACTAGGTAATGTTTGAATAAAATAAACAACCGATATTCGTGAACCTGTAGAGATGCTGGTTTTGTGGCAAAATTTTAGATTTAATGTATATACGGGATTAAATACATTTAAGGGACTAAGGTCAGACGACGTGGCTGGCCACTTTAGATGCCTCTTTCATCTAATCCGTTTTCAAGGAAATAGAAGTTACCTCATTTTTTTTAAACGACTTATCCAAGATATTGTTATCTTCTTCTATAGAAGTAGGTAATCCTTAAGAGATCATGTAGAATAACCAGTCAGATCATAGAAACGTTCGTACCTAGGTACACATTTTGCCTATGAAGCTAGATTGGGAAAAAAGATCATTTAGCCTGATCATTCAGAATATTATTTGACCTTAATTCATTAAATTAATTTTATATAGGAGCACATGATATATGGCTGCAACAAAACCGGCACTTCTCCAGATTTATAAATGTTGGTTGTTGACTACATGTGTTTAATAATGTTTGCATATATTTTGATTACAGATTTAACTCGTCTATAAAATACGATGGTGGTCATTTTGAACGATAGGTACTTTCAATATTACAAAATCCTTTTTCTTATTTCTCTTTTCAACCATAGAGCAAAAAATTAATCAAACAAAATATAGGCATGTAGACAATCCAAAGGAGCTTTAAAATAGGATTTAACCCGTCTTGCCATCTAAAGGGGGACCAGACTCGACTCATCAGCTTTCCGTTAAAATGTGTCCCGAAACTGTAATTGACTTATTTAATTGATTTTTCAAAATATTGCTATTTACTAATTGCTCAAAGTTATTTCGTTACATCTTGAATTTGTTGGTAGCATACTGCTAATTAAACGAACAATTAAAATATGTTTCAAATAAAATAATCTAAATAAGCTAATTCAAACAAATCATATCAAAGATTAAATTGATAAGATTTGTTTGAATTAGTTTAATACCTTAATAAAGAGTAAAAAGATGTGAGAGCTATTAATAAAATATATGTATTTATTGGTTTAGAAGTCGAAATACATTATTTTAATTTAATGCATGTATCAAATTAGCAATTTTCAATTTAAATCTTATACAATTTACAACTATATTTCAAAGAAATCCAATTTTTTGTAAAAAAATATATTTAAAGAAGTATCTTTATTAATAGATACGCATAGCTTTTAGAATAGAATGTTCTCATACAAATGAGAATGAATTATTTGGTATATCTCTAATAACAACAAATCAATAAAGTTTTCTTGACATGAACGATATTGCAACTGTATAACTATAATTAATGTGGCTAACTTGTTCTTAGAATATCGTGTCTTATGACCCACATAAAAATTAAATGCACTTAAAATGAGTATCCTCAAAGCAAACGATATAACCAGTCGATCTTTTTATATTATATGTAATAGCCCAGTGCTAATTTGCCAAACTGAAGGTATTGGAAAACTTAATTTCAGTTTAAGCAAAAAAAATCTTATAATAAACATAATAAAAAAGTTTTGAGAATGTCGGATATTGAGTAGTAAAAGAGCATATATGAAGGTTTACTGCTACAGCTCTCTAGGAATACGATTTGTGAACAGAGTTAGATCGATTTGACAAAGCCCTTTCGCTGCACACTTAACTAAAATGAACAATATCTCAATCAGTCTATATATACAGGGTGTCCCAGAATAACGTATACAACGGAAGACCATTGATTCAAGGACTCAAAATAAGCCGATTTAGCCTAATTCACCTGTCTGAAATCGCTTCGTTAGTGAAAATTTTTGGAATTTTTTAAATAACTCGAATACGTATTAATCGATTTTGATCATTTTTGGGGTGCGGACTTTTGCTTTTAATCTACACCTTTTTTTAAACTTACAACTCCTACAAAATTGATGTATAGTGATAATATCCGTTCATAACTTTTTCCTCTTTCGGACAATAATGACAACAATTTTTTATTTGACAGGTGATACTACTTGGAAGTATTTGGGCCTCTTTTAATTTTGATTAAACGAGCGGTTTGGGTACAAAAAATATTTTTTAAATGTCTACATTTTCTTGTCACCCAAATTACAATATTTAAACAATGCTAGTAGGCACTGATTCATTGTACCTGCTAATTCTTAATAAGTGTTTACGATAATACGATAATATATATCGCATGTTACTTCATTCGATATGGATACACACACATAAGATGAATTAGAGTTATTTAATAAGAAGTGGATCTTATTTGTGGAAGGGCGAAACGGGCGGTGACTATGAGACGCCTTCATTATAGCCATCCTTCTCTATCGAATGGATTTCTATGGCTTACTTTATCGCTCTCACGTAACTTCAGATAGACCATCGGTACTTTCCTACCCTGTATATTTGCCAAATAATACAAACTTTTCATCCGTTGGTAATTGCCTGAATATTGAATGTAAGTACGAATAATGTATTTCTCGACCACGGTTAGAAACAACAAGCAATGCAAACCTAATAAAAACACCTACTAATATTATGGTTTAGGCTTCAGTGGCGTACTAAGATATATGTCTCTTTTTTGAAAGTATATTTAACTACATTTTTTTAATTTTAAATATTTTGACGGATAGAGGGTGTTCAAATTTGAGTTTACTTTTTAAATTTACGGCCATGTGTGTTTTTATAATAGAATGGTTTTGTTTTTTTGACAGCTGTTAATTAGAAAGATGGCGGTTAATAAATATGAAGAAGTATATGATTGAACAAAACGACTTAATTGTTAAAAAAATATTTTAAATTAGTGAAAGTTATGCGGAAGAAAATATCGTATAAAATTGGAAATACAAATTGTTCAACAAATAGCACCATTCGAATTACTCTGAATAAATTTGAATAAACTGGTACAATTTAAGATCAAAGTAAAATACCGTCGTAGTGGTCGTTCACAAGAATATATTGCAGCTGTCACTTCAGAACCAAATATATAAATTCGTCTTTATTCACAGCAATTAGGCATTAAACAAATCACTTTATTCAATATTTTGTATAAGGATCTTCACTTAAAGGCTTACAAAATACAGTTAATACAAGTATTATTGTCAACTGATCATGGATTATGTCGTACATTTGTTAATTGGGTTCTTGCAGTGAAAGAAGATGATTGTTTTAACAAAATTATCTTTAGTGACGAAACTCATTTACAAATTGGTGGATAAGTAAACAAGCAAAATTGTCGTATCTGGGGTGGAGGAAACTAAAGAGTAATATTGGAACTAAACTCACAAAAAGTAACTGTTTGGTGTGATTTTAGGACTGATGGACTGATTTGTCCATACTTCTTCGAAAATGAAGCTCGGAAAGTTGTTAGTGTGAATGGTGCTCGATATCCAACGATGATTAATACCTTTTTTGGGATGAACTGGAGTGTATTAATGTGCAAAATTTGTGGTTTTAACAGGATAGTGCAACATATTACACAAAGATGGAAACAATCGACATTTTCAAACAGAAGTTTGACAATCAAATTATTTCTCGAAGGGGAGATGTTAATTGGTCACCAAAATCGCGCGATCTATCACCTTCTTCTTCTTTCTTTGTTTTGTTTTCAAACCATTCAACATCTGAAATAAATTATAATTGAGCAAATCACTCAAATCACTGTTGTAGAATAATATGTCTATAAAAAGACGAAGCAAAAAGCAGAAAGGGTGAGTCCAGTCCTTGTAATTCTTTTCTATTGTATCTATTTGTTGATACACAAGTTCCGTACAATTTGTTAAAATGGCTGAAGAATTAAAACAATTAGTGAGAAAAAGAGGCGTGGTTAAAGGCAGCCTCACGTCTTTCGAAAAATGTTTAGATGGTGTTCTGCAAACAATTTCTAATTGTGATATTACAACAGTTGATAGGTTACTTTTAACCGAATTAGAAGTTAGAGCCAAAAAACTTGAAGATCAATAGAATTTAATAGCATTCAAGATAAAATAGAAACTTTGCATGAAAATATTGAAGAACAACTTTCCGAACGGGATTGTTTTGAAACGATACATTGTAGATTAACAGCTATTGTAAAAGACATCCTTGAAACACGGTCTCGCGCAGAAGCAGCGATATTAGCACAACCAAATGTAGCCGTAAAAAATTCTCCTATATCGTTGTCTCGCGTTGCTCTACCACAAATAAAATTACCCAATTTCGACGGTTCTTAAGAGTCTTGGGTAGAGTTTCATGACACATTTCTCTCACTAGTACATAAACGATCCGACTTAGATGATATTGAAAAATTTCATTACATACGTGCTCATCTACAGGGGGAAGCAAAGCAAGTGATACAATCTCTCGAATTTTCCGCTGAAAATTACAAAATTGCATGGGACCTTCTTTGTGAGCACTATGATAATAAACGTTTGTTGATATATAATCATTTAAAATCTCTGTTTGGTGGGCCTACATTGTCGCAAGAATCGACAGCGGATTTGCGTAAAATGTTAGACAATTTATCTAAGCATAAAAGAGCCTTAGATTCGTTAGGTTTGCCCACAGATCATTGGGATGTTATATTAATTTTCCATTTAGCAGCCAAATTAGATAAAAAATCAGAACGGAAGTGGGAAGAATACAAAATAAAAAATAGCCAACCAATATACCAACTTTAGATGAATTTAAATTATTTTTGAAAGAAAAGGCAGATGTTTTGGAAACATTAGAACTAAAAAAAAACCGGTGATATTAAACAAAATAAGTTAAAAATAAATAGATCATTTATTTCGACAACAAGAGTCACTTGTGTTTTTTGCAAAAAGAACATTACATAACAAATTGTGATGAATTTTTTAATTTGTCCACACAAGGTCGTTTAGAACAAGTAAAAAATAATAAACTTTGCATTAATTGTTTAAAGCCAAATCATTTCAGTAAAAATTGTAGGTCAAGTGTTTGTCGAAAGTGTAATAGAAAACATCACACGTTGTTCCGCATTGATGATCGAAGGGGTTCAGTTAATACACAAAATGGTCAATCTGTTGCGCAAAATGGTCCTGCAGAAAACGTGAAATCAAATTCTCAGGTGGAAGAAAATAATGCTGTGGTATCAGTATTGAGCTGTAACTTTACACAAACAAATACGGTGCTTTTGTCGACTGTATTAGTTCAATTAAAGGATAAGAATGGGAATTTCGAAAACTGTCGGGTTCTGTTAGACTCTGGATCCCAAAGTAATTTCATTTCATCAAATATGTGTTCGAAGCAATTGTTGGTATAGGTCAAATTAATTCTAACGTGAAAGAGTGGTGCAATGTTGAGATCCAATCATTAATCAATGGGTTCAAAATGATTGCGTCATGCTTGGTGTTACCAAAAATTTCTGAAAGTGTGCCAGGATTTGATATAAATATCGCAGACCTAAAAATCCCAAATCACTTAAGGTTAGCCGATCCTAGTTTTTACAAAAGTTCAATAATAGATATACTCTTGGGGCTGAAGTCTTCTATAATCAGTTATAATATCACAAGAGCATAGAAAATATTCGATTATACTACCGAGTCACGAGACGTATTCTGCGAAACACCACGACAGAGTAGCTGGAGTGGTGTTTTAAGGATATACGTTGAGTGAGGAGGTTAGTATAATCGAATATTTTCGTTTGCTCGAGTGGTATTCGATACGATTATATAATTCAGAGCTTGAATCGAAGCGTTCCATTTTTTTTGACGTTTATTGACAAATGTTAAAAGTATCGTTACCATGACATAGTTCACATTGTTGGAGGAGGCGAAACACCAAAACGGTTATACCACGTCGTCAAGAGTATAATCGCTTATCAATACATAGTAACTACGTAAAATTTGTAATTGCTATTGGCTAAATTTCTAATGAATTATATAATCTTCTATATCGAATTCAAGTAGGTTTGGGCCAAAATCAGCCAACTATGCAAAAAACTGTGTTTGGATGGGTCATATCGGGTCCATTAAGTAATGATTCTCTTGTAAAAAAGATTAATTGCAATTTATGTACAAATCGAGGCAAAATGGTGGATCTTCAGCAACAGCTTAGCAAATTTTGGGAGATAGAAGAATGTCCAGTAGGTAAATTATTTATGTCGGTTGAAGAAAAAATGTGTGAAAATATCTTTGTTCAAACAAAAAGATAATCTAATGGTGAATTTGTCGTTGATATTCCTTTAAAAAATTCCCCGTCGCAACTTGGACAATCTAAGCAAACAGCTGCAGATAGGTTTCGTGCATTGGAATTTAAATTACAAAAAAATCCTATTTTAAAAAAGATGTACGTGGAGTTCATGACGGAATACATAGCGTTAGGACATATGTCTAAAATTGATGAGCTTATAGAACCAGAGGTGGTATATTATCTCCCACACCATGGTGTTGTATATAATAACAGTTCAACCACTAAGTTACGAGTAGTGTTTGATGCCTCGTGTCCTACTGACTCTGGTGTGTCCTTTAATGACATCCAGTGCGTCGGACCAACAATTCAAGACGATTTGTTATCTATTATTCTCAGGTTTAGAAAGCATAAGTTTGTAGTAGGAGGAATTGAAAAGATGTACCGAATGATAAATGTAAATTCGAATCAAAGATGTTTACAACGCATTCTTTGGAGATCCAATTTTGACGAAAAGGTCGAAACATACAGCTTGAATACAGTAACATATGGGACGGCATCGGCACCACTTTTGGCAGTGCGGTGCTTGAAGCAATTAGCCATCGAACATTGTGAAGTCTTTCCGGAAGCATGTGAGGCGATCTCTTCATGATTTCTATGTAGACGACTTTATTTCTGGAGCTGATTCGGTAGTAAAGTTGATTCCGCTTTGCTCAAACGTCTCTGCGATTCTAAAAGCTGCTTCATTTAATCTGCGAAAATGGTCTTCAAACAGTTCTGAAGTGTTACAACATGTACATGGTTTAGATACGACCACACAAACGTTGCAATTTGGCGATAAATCAAATACAAAGGTTTTAGGATTGTACTGGTCATGTGAGTCCGATTCGCTTAAGTATAAGATAAGGTCATTATCTTCTAAGGCTATAACAAAAAGGTCGGTTTTGTCTGATATCTCCCAAATCTTTGACCCATTGGGGCTCCTAAGTCCAAGCATTATAATCGCAAAAATCATTCTTCAAAAATTGTGGGCTCTGAAACTCTCATGGGATGAATCGCTTCCTTCAAATATACACGATCAATGGCAAGAGTATAGCGCTCAACTGTCGAAATTGAATCACTTGGAAATCAAACGACATGTAATTATTAAGAAAGCATGCAAAATCGAGCTCCATGGATTTGCTGATGCATCCAAAAATGCATATGGTTGTTATATTTATATACGAAGTGTAAATTCCAATAATGAAATTCAAGTTTCTCTTCTATGTTCCAAGAGTAAGGTTGCACCCTTAAAGTCAACTACAATGCCTAGGCTTGAATTATGCGCTTGTTTGTTATTGGCTCAGGTTATGAATAAAGTAAACTTGACATTGAAACTCCAGTTTGATTGTATCTTCTTGTGGTCTGACTCAACCGTGGCTTTGAGTTGGATAAAATCATCTCCACATTTGTTAAACGTTTTTGTTGCAAATCGTATATCACAGATACAAAGCTTAACCGATGCATTGTCTTGGCGACATGTAAACACAAAGAGTAATCCCGCAAATTTGGCGTCACGTGGGTTACTTCCTCAAAAATTGGTGAATTCGTCTCTTTGTTGGTGTGGCCCGGAGTGGCTATCTCACGATGAAAGTTCTTGGCCTGAATCAAAATTTAATATAGAAATGGAATTACCTAAACTTCGAGTTGAGCATGCTCAATCATTTGTTGTTACCTGCCATGGGGCGTTGACTATTGAAAACTTTTCCAATTTAAATCGATTAAAACGTGTTATCGCCTATTGTTTAAGATTTGCAAAATTCTGTAGAAAACCAAAGAGTAAATTAACAGGTCCATTGATATCACAGGAATTACATGTATCGATGGCATGTTTATTGAAACTTTCACAAAGAAAAACATTTCCCGATGAATATCGTATTCTGATGGCTAAAGGTCAAATTTCGAAAAAAAGCAAGCTTTTATGCTTGAATCAGTTTATTGATAATTCTGGAATAATTAGAGTGGGTGGCAGACATCAAAATTTGACTTTTGAAAAACGGCATCCAATTATGCTATCTGCAAATGATAATAATCTGACGAAACTTATTTTTATTGACGAACATCAAAGGCTGTTACACCCAGGACCACAGCAAATGTTATCCTGTATTCGTGAGAGATATTGGACCATCGGGGGTAGAAATCTTGCAAAGCAAACGGTGCATCAGTGTATTAGGAGCTATCGCGCTAAACCAAAATTAGTTAGTCCACTAATGGGAGCACTACCAAAACATCGGGTTCAACCTGCGGATCCATTTTGCATAACCGTGGTTGATTATGAGGGTCCGATCTACATCAAAGATAAAAGAGGGCGAGGCAGTAGGCTCACCAAGTGTTACATTTGTTTGTTTATATGTTTTGCCACTAAAGCTATCCATTTAGAACTCGTGTCGGATCTCACAAAGGAGGGGTTCATTGCAGCATTCCGACGATTTGCATCACGGCGTGGTACTCCAAACTCTGTTTATTCTGACAACGGTTTAAATTTCGTGGGTGCTAATGCAGAATTGAGAGAACTTGGTCAATTTTTGAGCCGCGAAGGAAAATCCTTATTAGAATCATTTCACAAATAGGGAGTAAATTGGCATTTCATTCCGGCTCCAATATCCTCTGATCCCAATGACCTGGACGTTTTAACACCGGCCCACTTTCTTATTGGAAGAAGATTGACTTCACTTCCAGACCCTGATGTTAAAGACATTCCCATGACACGGTTATCAAGATTCCAGTACATGCAGCAGCTGCAGCAACATTTTTGGACCAGATGGTCAAAGGAATATTTACAGCAGTTACAAGTTCGGTGCAAATGGAAAACAAACCAGTCATCGTTAAAGGTTGGGCAGCTAGTAGTCAACAAAGAAGACAACGTTCCAACCTTAAATTGGAGGCTAGGGCGTGTCACCGAGATTCATCCAGGGAATGATGGAATTGTACGTGTTGTTAGTGTAAAAACAAAAGGTGGTGTAGTGAAAGGTCATTTACAAAAATTTGCCCGTTACCGTTAAGTGAAGATTAATAAGGTGTGTTTATCAGACTGTTCAAATTAAGTTCATGAGCTATAATTTTAGTTGCCTTTGTAAAAAGAAAAATGTTTTATTTGAAAGACCCCCTTTCAAGGCGGCGGGTATGTAGAATAATATGTCTATAAAAAGTGAAAATATTGTATACTATATTGTGTTAGCCGCACGTGTCCACTTGTGCTGGGGACGTAACGCAATGATTCGCCCACCCCGCGGACACAGTGTGTGTCTGATGAGAGAACGAGACACATGTATGGCAATTCTTTAACTGTACAAAGTAAAAATATACAAATTAAGTGTAACAGACTAGTGATTTATTTTTAAACAACTGTTATGTGAACACATGATGGAAAATTTGGTAGAACATTGAAGGCCTGTAGAGCTGCAAGAGGCGGTCACTTATTTTTTTCCATTTTTAACCGCAAAATGTCTACTTTAATATTCAATAAAGATATCTAGTTATTTCGAATAAATTATGTGTTATTAAAAAATTAAAAAGTTAACTCGAATTTGAACACTCTTTATTAAATAAATCCACTGACATTCAGTTTCTTATTTATCTTATTAATCTGCTCACATATAAAGCATTTCTCTACAGTTTCAACTTTATCTGTTTATGTTCATATATGTCGTAACCCATTTTACACTTTCAGTCCATAACTTTCTATTTAATTGTTGATATATGAACTGATATAGATATATCTACAGTCCGATCCATATAGTTCAGACTTAGACGGATTATATTTTTATTATCGAAACTATCAAGCATGTTAAACCAGTGACACGACTTAGTTAATGATAGATGTTTATTAAGTTTATATCAGGTTATGCAAGTTCGATTGCGACAATAAAATTGCATCAACGTTTGCTGTCAGATCATGCAATTTTGTCCTACGTCATTGGTGGCTGGTGAAATTTAAACTCATATTTTTTTGATAATAAAGCATACCGTTTTTTTGGTGGTGATTTTTATGCTCTCAAGGAAAATTTCATGATGAAAATGTCTGCGAAATCTCTTGAAAAATGTTGCATATAGTGTGTGTAAAAAACTATATTTTGCAAATATGCAAGGTGTTCTACAAGCTATGTGAAAAACTTAGAAAGATGGTAGCTGTATTAATGTAAAACATTTTTTTCTTATATCGTAGGTCCAATTCGTTATTGTTACAAGCATTCTAAAAAATATAATTTCATATTTCAATCAATGTAATCTAATAAATAAAAATGATATGACAATAATTATTTGTGTCTAAAGATTAAAAATTAGTTAACCTTTATTAACCAAATGAATAAATCTTCAGATTATAAAAATTATTCAAAATGTCCACCCTCGGCTCGAATGTAAGTCCCACATCAGCGAACTAAAGATTCTATCAATCGGCAATCGAGGGATGATTTGGACCATTTTTTATCTGGCAAGCTACTTCCTGTCCCTATAAATAGAAGTCCAAAGGATTTAGATCTGGGGAACGCGGTGGCCATGGTATTGGACCTTTTCCCATTTATTCGGGAAATGATCATTTAACCAATCAGTTGCTTGTCTTCCTTTATCTGGTGCTGCACCATCGTGTTGATACTACATATTTTGAACAATATTAAGCCCTACGTCACCAATGACATCAAAAAGGTTGCTTTTCCAGAATGTTATGTAAAGATGTATCTAATTATGATTAATATTTATGTCGTCCCTAGTAAAACACGTTTCATTAGACCACATGACAAGCGAAATGAATCTATTATTTTTATTTGTGCATGTTGTTGAAGTAACCTGCGACAAAAATGTAATCGCTGAGGAGCATATCCAGTGCGTAATGCTTGTACATTTTGGCGATGAAATGGATGTAACATTTCTCTGTTTAGTACATGCTATACAAAATTAGGCGATAAATGAAGATTACTTGTTATATGCCGAACACTAATTGAAGAGTTGTCAATGCATCTATTATGTCTTCTTCATTTTGTACATCAGACGAATTGCCTTTTTTGGAGCGGGGTTACCTTCTTCTCGAAATCTACGAAATGATGCACTAAAGTCTGTGTGGGCAGGTTGATGTCTGTTTGGGTATCTTCGTCGGTAGGCCGCTTGTCTGGCGTTCCCATTGGAATCCCCATATACAAAGACAATATCTCCATACTCTTGTTATAAATAAATGCATTTTTTATTTAGCACTTTAACGCTAAATGTCAAATGAATAAACAGAATGACACAAATAATAATTTATTGTTATAACAACCATCATTTTTATTTATCAGGCTACTTTGATTGAAATATGAAATTATATTTTTTAAGATGCTTGTAACTTCTAAACAAAAGCGATTCGGAGCTATGTTCATTTAAGAAAAATTGTTTGAAATTAACCCAGCTACCATCTGCCAAAGTTCATTTATAAATTCAATTATAGGGAAAAATTGTTAATTAGTAATTTATTGCTAAACTTGTTACAGCATTTACTTAAATCCAGTATTAGGAAGTTGATAGAAAATTATTCTTACCTCGTTGAATGGGATGTCAGAAAAATCCACGTTATTGCAGTACAGAATTTGGTCACCTGGTCTGAGACCCGCTTCCCTTGCAATACCACCTTCCTTTGTGAATTGAACAAAAATTCCAGGTTTCCAGTCAGGACCTTTGCAAATCCTGTGAGATAATAAATCATAAATAAGTGTTATCGTAAAAAAATTGCCGAAACTTCTCATCAAAACAAAATCATTGGTCAAATAAACCTTTGTTCCAAAATACCTCCTTATAAAGACAGAGTATGTTGGAATTTATAAGAAAATATTCTTTTTTAAATATTTCAACAGACTGTTTTGAAATTTAGTGCAGCAAATGTCACTGTCAGTTGTTGGTTTCATGTGAGAAACCATCATTTTTGAGATTATTAAAATGTTAAATGTGTTTCAAAAATGCAGAAGGTAAAAATCGAATTCTTAAAATCAAGTAGCAAAGCTTTGATAGCCAAACAAAAGCACTGCTGTCAGTAGCAATCATTCATTTTTAAATTAGTAAATAATTTTTTGAAAATTCACCTACTTGCGTGAATTATTCGAAAATTATCGAAATGGTTGATTTTACTACAAGAGAAGTAGCTGACATCGTTTACGTGTATGGCTTTTCTGATGAAAATGCCTCAGTAGCCGTAAGAGAATAACACCGTAGATTCCGTAATAATAGAACCCAAAATCATCAGATATTTGCTTCAAACTTCCGAAGTCCGAGTGAACTTGGTATTTCGAAAACCCAAGGAGTTGGGCACAGCAGAGACAAAATGTTGCAGATCATGAGGAAGTTGTAATTGATGCAGTCTTAGGTAATCCTTGTAAGCGTCGAATTTCCATGTAGTTAGAAATTTTACAAGCGAGCCATTTCAACCCTTACCACCATACAGGTATTGAAGATCTTTATCATGGGGACGCCGAGCAATGCATATGTTTTTGTTAGTGGCTTATTAGGAAGATAAATCACCTATGATCCTAATTTTATTTCGTCTATTTTATGGACCGATGAAGCGACATTTGTCAGAGCCAGCATATAAATTTTCAAAATTTGCATCATTATTCATTATGTTAAAAGAAGCAGAAGATTCCAGGATTTTCTATCAATATATGGAGAGGAATCTGCAATGGTACTTTACTGGAATTGCAAGAACTCAATAATCACATGAACGCAAATGGTTCCAAATACAGAGTGGTTAAATAATCATTTGGGTGGTAGATGGATTGGTCGATTCCTATGAGATGGCCTCCAAGAAATCCATCCACTAAATTTTCCTTTATGCAAATTTTTAAAGCAATGTATTTACAACGAGGTAATTAACAGTAAATAACAGTTATAGGAACGAATTATAGTGGCAGCAAATAAATTCATTGTATTGCGGCTGTAGGAAGACACTTCGAACATTTGGTATAGTTACTTAATGCTAATATTGTTTATTTTTTTTTAAATTCTGATGTATTTCCAATAATTTAATATAAACTCTTTTATCAGCCTATATTATTTTAAGACATTATTTTAGTAGAGAAGGTATTAATTTGATTGGGTAATTGTTTTTGTACATCCATTTATTATTTTTTACTGTAGCCTTTTAGAGAAAATATGTAAGGGGGCTTTTTTGTAGTAAAATGAAAACTAAATCTAAAAAACAGATTATTTCCAACATTACTCAGCGAAACAACACTTTTTTAAAGTTCGCCTTGGTGGTATTGTACATCAGTGACTTTTAGTATTCTGCTGGTTCGTCACAGGAGAGTAGAAATTGACAGTGATATATACTACACCAAATTTCAAACAATCTGTTAAGCCGTTCTGGAAATATTAAGAAATTACTATTTTCTTATGAGCTTCAACACCTTATACCTTCATAAAAAGGCATTTTGGAACAAAGGCTTATTTGAACAATTTTTTAAATTTTTTTACATATGTATTACAATGACTTACTTTTTATATATTTAAGTAAACTGCCATCCTTATTTAAAAGGCAATAAACGACTTTTTAGCGGTTTTTAACTTTTTTGGGTCTCACATTCTATTTGATTATAAATATGATTATTAAATTCTCTATATTCTAAAGTACTCTAGTGAGACGCTTTAACATAGTAGAAATGTATGAGCATGTCCACTTTAATAATGTAAGTGCAACTACAGAGGTAGAATTGAATTAAATTTATGTATTTTTGAAAAATACCTACTGTAGTCTTTTATTTACTGGTACAAATACTTTAGATTTTTCTGAAAATATCAAAACAATTATTTGTTTATCCATTTCACCTAGTATAATAGACAGAAATTTGTAAAACCTTTTATATTTTGACTTACCTATATTTTGACCTATTAAGAAGATGCTAAACAAAAATCATTAAACATGGAAAGTAAATTACACATTTATATCAGACAAAATTTAGTAGAATCCTATAAAAAAAAAAGTTTTAAGTGTTTTCCTCTAAATATAAAGCACATATTTTATGAATGTCATTTGGAACGTTTTAAATAAGAACGAAGTGAAATTATTACAAATTACGTTATTATAGTATTTTGCTTTCCTCGACATCTGAATTCAATGTGAAAATAATTGATCAGATTTCTATTTTATTTTATTTTTTTTTATTATTGCATAAATTCTACACTTTTCTTACCCACAACCCAGTTTTGATCTTGGTGCGACCATAATGTTGATTCGAACATCATGTACTTTTTCACTCAGCTGTGGTGAGGATCTCGAAGAAGAATTGTTGTCAGAAATGATTTGCCAGCTCAACGAGTCGGTTTTTTTACTGCAGAGAATGATCAGTACCTAATTATAAAGTCCTTATTAAAAAATTATTTAAATACTTACTCTTTTACAGGAATCATTCCCACACCTGAAAAAATATGATTAGTTAAAAAAATTTTTGTAAGTAAGAATTATAGTTACCTAAATCATTCATTTAGTTCATTTTTAAGTTTTATCATTGTTTGGATTAATTCGAAAGAAATTGGAATATTTAGTTAATAATAATTTAGATATTTTGTAATGACAATATTTGTAGAAGTAGTTTTAAAAATATGGTATTTTTAGTAGTTAGTCATCGCGATTTACTTCCATACTAAAATTTCATTTAATATAGCGTACATTATCTATAGGTAAACATTAAAAATATAAAAAATAATAATTCGAAAAGAAAAATAGGATAAAAAAGTTCTCTAGAAATTGTCTCATAGATTTGCATACTGAAAGACGACATTTTTGAGAATTTTTCGAAGAAAAACAAACGTCACTCATTTTCAAAAACATGTTTTTGGTTTAAAAATCAAAATACACCTCAAATAACTAAAAATGTATTATTTATATATATATTTTTTTTATAAAATTACGTCTCAAAACGAATAAAATGAAAAAAAGTTATAATGTCTTTAGTTTTTGTTGCAGGTATTTGAAACGTTTTTCACCAAAAATAATTAGATGCTCTTAACTTATTGAGGGCTTGAAATAAAAATTTGAAAAAATTCATGAAAGCTACTTTAAATAGGTACTAAATATTACCAAAAAAATCAGGAAATATGGTCACGCCTCCCCCATTTAAAGATGCAATTTGTAGATGTATAACTTGTGCAGTCTTTTAAAGCAAATATATGACAAGTATATATCACAGCAATTACAAAAAAGAAGGGATTAAACAAATATTGTGTTTTTAAAAGAACACTTGGTTTATATTTCAGATATTCAATATTGGATTGCCTTTTTAGATATTTTTTTGCCACTAAGAAAATTTTCTAAAATTTATTTAATTGATTTTTTTTCTATATAGGTCATAACTAGATAAGGTAGAATGTTTACGTAAATATTCCTGTACATAGAAAAGAAAAATAACATTTTTGCGATATTATTTATTATACATATTATAATAGGAATTGTGTATCTAAATATCTTCGGTGTTAATTTCAGTAAACGAACGTTCAGAAGCAAAAGAGAAATCAAGTTCAACGTAGTTTTGTGGTCATCAGCAACTTCTCAATATTATGTGGACATTAGCTGAAGACAAGAAAGTTTGCAGTTCACCGATTATTAGTAGGTACTAGTAAACAGATAATATCACTGATTTCCAATAAAATATTTATATTGTTTTAATATAATTTCATTGAAATGATCTAATGATGAATGAAATAAGCTAATGACCATGAAGAAAAAAAATACTTTATCTTACATTCTCATGACGTCAACGTAACATAAAAAGACGTCGTCTCAATGTCGTCGCTATAAATATGTTAAAGGCTTATTATTAAAGAGGGATGTCATCCACTACGTCGCTATTACCTACTGAGTCAGCCAGAACCCCTTTCAGAATGCGCGAGCAGTCGAGGTCAGCCGATGGAGCGCGGTCTGCAGGGTCAGCGAGCACGAGTCAGTCACGGGAGTCGCCAGGGTCCCGACATAGCGAATAAACAAGAGACAACTCTGTCGTTTGAGGGAATAAACCGATTGTTGAAATTATGTGTTTTAATCGGGGGTGAAAACACCCGTTTTTCTAACATCAGAAGTGGGATACATCCCGTGTATCTTAACAACCCCTGTGACTAAATAAACAAGAAGAATTGTAATTTACTACAATATGGTGAAACGAAGTAAACCAGTGCAGAACAAAGGCTGAAAAAGTGACAGTGATGGTGATTATGAGACAGTATGTGAATCACATCTAAAAACGTGCAACAAAAACAATAAGAAACAACATCAGTATTGCTACAGGAGCAATTGGCAATATTATTTTGTCAATCCAATATGGCGACCAAGCCAACGCCTAGTCCATCTTCCGTGTCAGATGTAGCGAGTGCGCAAGTTTCAGCTTCTGTTCTAACATCATTCTGATTGGCCGAATCCAATTCAGACGACACCAATTATTCCATAGAAGAGTGGATCGACGTTGCCACAAGTTCAAAAATTAACTTAATGTGGTGATATATTGTATCGATGACAACAAAGGCTACACAAATTTTAAAAAGAAGAAACTATTGCTACTGTGGCTGGAATCCAGTGCCAAATTAAGAATAAGTTTTCTAAGGACCTCTTTGTTGTGATTGCTAGTGCACGAGTTTACGTAACAGCTAGTTAAAAAGTAGCGACTGTAAATCCCTTAACGACTTTGTCATTAGGGAACTCTATACTGTTCACTGATTCCATAATGAATTGTTGTGGAAGCCATTTTCAAGTGTCTATTGACAGACACTATTAAAGATATTGTTCAACATGGTAATGTTCGAGTGATTTTAAACAGAAAACAATAGACAACTGTGATTTTAGATGAAATAATTCTGTTTTGGATCTTGTGATAAGTTTGGAAAAACATCAGCACGAGTGTTGCATGACAACAGAAAAATGATACAACCGACAAAAGAGTAATGAAGTACTTTCACGCACATACTGCAAGAATTAAGAACGCCTGTAACAAAGAATTGTTGGTACAAGTGTGGAAACTAAGAAAAGATTACACTCATTATGAAGAAGCGACTTGGCAACGTTTCCAGTTTCTACTTTAATTTATAAAAACAAAGCAAGACTTTCCGTACCTCTGTGATAGTGCTGCTGATCTATCAATTCTAAGACTCCGAATAAAAAAATGTTTACATTATCTGCACGTGCAAGGTTATAACTGTTTCGGCGACTGTAACTTTGGAAATTCTGTTTATAAGTTGAATACCGATGATGTAATTCCAGAACATTTAGAACTTGAATGCTATTAGTTATTGGTTGAGATGTTATTAGACAAGGTCATCTACGCGTCACGAAAAGTGCTTAGGGTTCGGAATTATACCATTGTCTAGATCACATACCAAAAGTGTTTACAGATACTACAAATAAGCATAAAAGGGTCAGGACTGGACGAGCCTACAATTAAAAATATAAAACACTTGTTGTAGAGAGAAATGTCTTTCTGTATCACAACAGGAAAATTGCAAATCTTTCTGAAGAATAACAAATCGGTATCATACAGACCCTAATGCCAATCACATGTTAAACGAACGCCAGTTGCAATGAACAGTCGACGAAGTTTTCCGGGATGGCATTATTCGTGCGATATAAAAATGAGCACTTAACCAAAAACAAAGTACCTTCTAGTCAAATCCAAAGACAGTAAAAGGATTCGAAAAAAATGTGCTAAAAGAAGAACAAAATACTGAAGAAAAAGGCTCAGTTGAAAGTGCAAAATGCCATTAAGATGTTGTAGCGTATTACACATTACGAACGAAAAGAGCGAGCGTGTTCTAGTCTTGAGAACATGAGGTCCAGAGTCCATACTTCAATATTAAATTAGAAAGAGCCACAATGGAAAGATGTCAACTAGTGAACGACTTCAATCAGTGCCCAGTTTATGATGAGTCTGGTCAGTTATTGGAGGAATACGTGGTGTAAAAAAAAGAAAAAGTAATAATAAAGTTAAGTGCATGGTAAGGCATGTACCTCTGAACTTTGTAAAAAAAAAGAAAAAGTAATAATAAAGTTAAGTGCATGGTAAGGCATGTACCTCTGAACTTTCTAAAAAAAAAAAGGAAAAAGTTAAGTGCATGGTAAGGCATATACCTCTGAACTTTCTAATAAAAAAAGTAATAATAAAGTTAAGTGCATGGTAAGGCATGTACCTCTGAACTTCTTAAAAAAAAATGAAAAAGAATTACTTTTACCATACCAAATCCAAAATAGAAAAAGGGAAGCGGGTGTGTGGCAATCCCACATAAAAAAAGAGAGAGAGAGAAAGAGATAAAGAGAGAAAGAAAACCAGTGTGGCAGTACCGTAGTACCAACTGTAATTAAAAATAATACAACAATCAGCTCTGCTGTAAAAAAAAAATAATAGGCGATGAAATTGTTCATCTCTAGACTACACATAACATGTTGTAGTTTAAAAATTGTTGATGATTCTTAATGTTTTAAGGTCAGTGTTGAGGTAGTCCCAAATACCTCGTAACAAAATAGTGCAGCAATGTGATATCAGTTTGTTTGGAATAAGAAATCAAAACACAGAGCTGAAGGCTGTTCAATAATGCATTCAGTGATCTTAGTTTATACTGTTTACAGAACTTTTCCTGGTGCGAGGACGCCCCATATGCAGGATGGCCGTGTTAAATGCTAATTATGAATGAGGGATGTCATCCACTACGTCGCTATTACTGAGTCAGCCAGAACCCCTTTCGGAATGCGCGAGCAGTCGAGGTCAGCCGATGGAGCGCGGTCCGCTGGATCAGCGAGCACGAGAGTCAGTCGACAGTCACGGGAGTCCTAGATAAATGATACTGTAGATAGGAAACTTGAACAAATTTCGTGGTTAGTAAGAGCGCTAACTGTTGACACTTTCTCCAACTTCTATTGCTTTCCTTTTCTAGGAATTATCGGTAATACAGTGAGTTAAATTACCTGTAGCCGGTAAAAGATGCAAGCGCCATCTAGTTGTACGCTCTACAACTATATACCTACCTACTCAATATTTGTTTTAGGTATTCTGCCGCCGCTAAATTTAAAATTACATAACAAATCTCACCCTACACAGATCACTCAGAAATTGATTTTGTAAAATAATTTTCACGTAGATAATTTTTTTTGTCACCATGAGAAAATAAGTACATTTGATAAAAAGCATTAAAATCACTCAAGCATTAAAGACACTTTTAAATGCTCTAATAGTCTTCCTACTTAAAATAAGAAATAATTTTGATACTGTAACTTTTTAAAATGTTTGTTGAAAAAATTTCAAATTTCAGTACATATTTTGAAAAAAAAAGAGTGAAAATGATTATAGAGTTTCAGTGCTTTCTATATTGTATTAGCTTTCACGGTGAATAAAAAAATATTACAAGTAAATAATTTTACTAAACCAATCTTTGATTAATTCTTGTAATAGAGATTTATTATGCAACTCTAAATTTTTCATTGTGTTGAAATCAATAAAAAAACTACCTACCTCTGATCACGACAAACTTTCAGACATTTTTTATTAAAACAAACAAAAAACCTCTACATTTTATTATTAATAAAAAAATGTGATTATATGATCAGACATTATTATGTTATACAGTGAATGAAATGTCTAATAAAACACACTAAAAACACAAATAAAACACACCAACACTCGCCAAACCTAACCAACAATAAACGTGAACAACATAAATTACACGAAATGATTCATAATTGCAATTGTCAAAATTGGTATTCTACAAAATCTTTGTGGTGACATCTATAGACTCTTTCTCCAACTTGTATATCCATCTCAAGTCACGTGGTTCCCAGTTTCCCCATATTTTCAAGTATAAGTTCTCGGGCCCTGACGGGAGTCGTCAGGGTCCCGACATAGCGAATAAACAAGAGACAACTCTGTCGTTTGAGGGAATAAACCGATTGTTGAAATTATGTGTTTTAATCGGGGGTGAAAACCCCCGTGTTTCTAACAAATATTTAAAGTTCAAAAATGTTTCGGCTAGTCCTATAGGTACATCGTAGCTCCCTCCGTGTCATGTGAATAACTTAATTTATTAAATACAGAGTTGCAACATCGACATTACATATCGCTTGAATGACACTGAAAACATGCTCAGAGAAATATTGGAACGAAATTGTTCCAAAAAAATATTACGTATTGAGTATGAGTCAGTCATTAGAGGTATTGATTGATTTGCTTTTTTGTTATTAATTCTGTCAAACATTAGTTGCCATATAATTGAGTTCATTTGTGATTGTGGTTTAATTTACTGATAACTTATTGAAAACGTGTTAGACTGCTTTAAAAATTGTTCCAAGAATGAGGGTAGTGGCAGTTTCAATGGTTTATTTAATTTTAATACTTGCTCAAACTGTGTATTTAATATCAATATGGATGAACAAAAATTATTGTACATATTGTTGAATAAACTGTAACTTAATCTAAGGATTAATAATGTATCAACTTTAGCTCCTAGGATTAAAAGTAAAAGATTTTGTAGCTAAGATACCATTTTTTTTCTCATTAAGGAAAATGTTAACTTTAGAGACTTCTGACAGTCAAAAAGGATAATAATAATGATAAGGATTTTAATAATTTTGCAGTTAATTTGACATCTTGTCCAACTATGTTTTTGGAACCCTTAGATACTAATAAACTTCTTAGTATTGTAAAAAATAATTTAAAAACAAGTGGTCCACTGATCCAGATGATATCCCGCTACATGTATTTAAAAAATTGTGTCCCATTTAATAAACTTGTCGTTTGAAAGCGGCTGTTTTCCATCAAAACTGAAACTCGGGAAAGTCACGCCCGTTTATAAAAAAGGCGATCCCTTTTCGTTAAATAATTACAGACCAATATGGGTTTCATCACCGTTTTCTAAAATTTTTGAATATTTTTTTTTGAACATCAACATGGTTTTTCAATCGGGAAAATCAACTAGTAGTGCCATTCACTCATTTTATGAGGCTGCGGAGGCGGGCGAATGCCCTGCTGGGATCTTTTGTGACCTTAGCAGGGCTTTCGACTGCGTCGACCACAGTATATTATTTGAAAAATTATCAATTTATGGATTACGTGGAATTTCATTAGATTGGATACGTTAATTTTTGAATAACCGGAGTCAATATATTAGTCTTAAACATAAAAATTCTTCTGATGTTCAACACATAAATTCTAGAACACAGACTATAACCATGGATGTACCACAGGGTTCCGTATTGGGTCCTATGTTGTTCCTGTTGTATATTAATGGCATAACCAACATTGCTTCTAATATTCATTTTACTATATATGTCGACGATACTTCCCTTTTAATTTCTGATAAGTTTTCTTATGACATAGAGACCAAATGTAATGTTATACTTGATAAATTATATACATGGTTCTGTCAAAATAATCCTTACTTTAATGTGACAAAGACTCATGCGGTCTCATTTCATAATCGTCAACGTGCAACTACTAAATTAAACCTAAATATAAATGACATTCCCATTAATAATAGATACAGGTTAAATTTCTGGGAATTGAATTTGACAGTAATTTGTCCTAGAAGCCTCACTGTTCAAATCTTTGTTCAAAACTGAATTCAATCTGTTATTTATTCCGAAATTTGCGTACTGTGCTTGTAACTAAGCAACTTATAAATCTGTATCATGCACAGGTTGGTAGTAGAATAAATTATGGTGTCTGTTTCTGGGGTGGGTCTGTTATGTCTTCTGATGTGTTTGTATGTCAAAAAAGGGTACTAAGATGTATTTTTAATGTGTCCAGTTCATATTCATGTAGAGACTTTTTTAAAACTATAGTATTCTAACTCTACCTGGTCTTTTCATATTTGCTTTGTGTAATTACATATGTATTTAACAATAAATCTAAATTTTATACCAACATGGAAATACATGCAATCAATACTCGACAAGAAAATGAATGCCACACACCATTTATGAGACTGCAGCTCACCATGAAATCACCAAACTGTCTGGGCCTTAAGGTATTTAATAAATTACCTAATGACGTAAAGACCTGTTGTACTGTTGAACTTTTTAAAAATAAACTAAAATCGTACCTAATTGATATGTATCCGCATTCTTTGGATGAGTACTTTAGATTTTAATGGACGGCGATTTTGTTTTTTTTATGTGAACTATATGTGATCTAATGTGTTGTTAATTTATTTAATTTAAATTATAAGTTATGTGTGACAAATTCTTATACAGTGTAAAACTGTCTATTAGAAAATATACATATATTATTATTATTATTATTACTATTATTATTTAAAATGTCAATTTTGTGACGGTTGGAGAAAAAAGAATTTATTTGGTTTTTAGATCGGACCTATCATTCCTTATAAATTTTGATGTGTTGAAACCAAAGCTTAGGAGTAAAATGAATTTCATCTTTTAGATTTTTTATAATCGCTAGCATAAATCTCTCCTTTATTGAATAATATGTAGCTATCTTAATACTACCTTTGGTAAATATGAAGAATACCGACTCTATCCCGATTTTAACCTAGATGATATATTTTTGGTTGCTGAACACGAATCTGATTTCCAAACTTGACGAACAGAACTTTTTGAGCTGTCATTCTTCATATTTACTAGTATTGAGATAACTGCAAATTCAATATAGAAGAGACTTGTTCCTGCGATTACAAAAAATCTAAACGATGAAAATTTTTTTACTCTTCAAATTTGGTTTTAGCATATAAAAATCTATAAGAAATGATAGGTCTGAGCTAAAAACCAAAAATCTTTTTTTGTCGACCTGTGTTATTCATATCTACTGATATGTTAGAACAGTTTTAAAATGAGGTGTACTGGATGAAATTTGATGAGAAATATTTTGTATTTTAATTAAATATCTTACATATTTTTCGGAGAAATTAAAGATTTTCTTGAATTTTTTTATCGTAAACAGATATAAGTAGGTATCGGGTTTGCCCCCAAAAATTTACCGAAAAATACAAGACGGAAAATTATTTTACGTGAGCTACAAGTTGCCCTAATTTATTACTTAGAAATTGTTTCTGGAAAAATTACTCTTTTTTTATTTGAGGAAAGAAATCAACCCTCAAAGTTTGTCGCAATGTCGTAGTTACACCCTGAAATGTATACATTTTATAGGACATATTTAAATTGAGGGAAAGTGACTCTATCATCTGAAAAATGCACGAGTGTTACGGCCAGCCAAGCACATAGGAATTATCTGACACCTACGTAATTTTAAGCTGTCTTATTACAATGCTTATAGATTTCATGCATATTTCGCAATATGGGCAAGTATACAGTAATTTCTATTTGTATATGTATTTAAAACACAATAACTAACACAAAAACACAATAAATAAATAACAGTAATTGAATTTTTGAATAATTTGAAGATATGCTAAGTACATTCCCCAACTTTTCACCCATAGGGAAGATATAAATCAAAAACCTATGTAAGTCTATCGGATATTAATTTTCATATGAACTTTAACATTAGCAGAAGTAGCCCAACCTTATTATATTATTCAGCGTTGCCTTTGTAAACAGTAACGCAATTTACTACTTTACCATACATATATCATATTATGTGTACTTTGTCAATTACTGATGTTTTAACAAAAGTTCAAGTTATTAATTTAACACAATTAGTTCACTGATTGCATGCGTTATACATAATATATCTCTATATGGTACTTTACTTCCTACTTTCAGCAATTTGAAATACCATATATCTGCACCAATTAATTATAAATTTCTAGTTGATTGATATATCATTCTTTTTTAATTGTTTATCTAATTTCGTATTAGTCTTTGAGGTGTTGAATATTAAACTATATTTATTAGCATAATACAGTCACGCTGAGGACTTATTTGTCTCACCAAAACAAATGACATAGTCTGCAACCGAACCTGTTCAATTTTGGCAACTATTCTTTTCACAGTTGTTTCATTCGGCACATTCCTTCTACCAAAAATTCCACGTACTTTGTGCACAGTCTCAGCTACACACTCTCCGTACTCGTAATGAACTTTCGCAAACTTCACTCGCTCATCCGTCGTACAGCTCTCCATTTCGTCTAACTGCAACGTATTTACTACAACATATGATCTTGCACAGTGCTGCCAACTCTTCGGAATAAGAATGGCGTACAATTCAAATCCTGCATTACTTTAGATTTCACAACTGGTACAGTATAGTTTCCTTATTCGTATCCTTACAACACAATAATATAATATTAAAATATGTCGCATATATGCTAGTATCAAAATGCTTCCTGAAAAATTTTTGAAAAATGTGTCAAGCACAAAACGAAAAGTATTCAAAAACAAAACATTGCAAAGCCTCTTTGAAAAGTACCACGTGGAAAAAGTTATAGGCAACCGCAACAACCAATCAAACTTTAGGTGGAAAAACAAAAATGGAAAGAGACTGACCAGCGTGAGGTTTTCAACAACGTACATTCTCCAAGTACAATGTATTGTTAGGAGAATCCCCACTAATCCAGTTTCTTGAGGTTGAGGCTCCAGAAGGTATATATCATGTTTCCGAAGAAAAAGAAAAAATATTATTAAAATAAATTTTCACAAATAAATTTCATTAGATTGAACTATAAACCTATAAACTCTATGGTATGAGCTACAGTATGTTTTGTGTTACTGACTGAGATATAGACTATCTCGATTTCCAGTCTTATGTGTCATATACTTAATATAAAATTCTACGTATACGCTTAAAGATGTAGTAAAATACTCTTTAGTTTAATAATTCACAACAAAAAAAATATTATTTTTGTCACAAAAAGTTTTGGAGGTAGATTTTTTCATAGACAAAGCTATAATTTATAGAAAAATGTATGTTCACTTTTACGATCCGTACTATCACAGACAATATAGCGTATCGCCACAGACTGCTTCTTAAATGCTGGAAATTGTCAACCCTAAATGGAAGCAGGCTTTTGTTAGCTGGCTTCCATCAATGAAATTTAGAGTGGTGACTCTTCTACTTGGTAATAGGTGGCAGTTCCAGCGGTGGCTTTGTTGCCAAATAATAACTGCTAAATAAATTTAATGCTTTCAATTATGTAATTAAAGAGATATGGAACTTATCTTCTGTTTGGAAATCACATTTGCCTTAAATGTTAAATAAAATAAATCAAGTTAGAATTAAAACTATGAATTTACCTAATTAATTATTTATTTTATATCACCTTGGAATAGGAAAATTCAACAACTCGAAATTAATGTTTTTAAATTTGTGCGTCGACTTCCAATATGGTGCGAGATTAACACCTATGTTTAAAAAAATTGCATTATAGAGGTTGTGTATCCTTAGATGGGTACTGCTCTCTTATTGTTGATTTCTTTAGATATGTAAAATAATTATTGACACAAGTGTTGCCATTGGTAGTGTTCATATTTGTGACACAAGGTGTTCGAAAAAATTAACTCAATGTAAAATTGCTGGAACCTCAAGGAGTAGTTGAATAGGAAATTTATTTAAAAGAAAACAACAAATCATAAATCAATACGGAGATAAGATAATGCGTTCGCTACTGCTGTTGCAATTTTTGACTAACTTTTTTGTTTTTCGACATACTGACTTCGGACCTTTTCCATTCAACGCAGAACGGACAATCAGAACCAGAGGAGTGGGCAGATTTTTTAAATTATTTTTTCAATTCAACGCAGTTTCCGAATTATAAGACCTTTTTACTGTATCACCTCACACACCTCTTGTTTCCAAAATTTATTTTCCACATACGGACTTCGGACCTTTTCCATTCAAGGCAGAAGGAACATACAGAACCCGGGGGGCTGTTGAGATTTTTCAATTATTTTTTCGATTCAACACACCGTTTTCGAGTTATAAACACTCTTTTATCCTATGATGTCACACACCGTTGGTCCCGATTTTTTTTTGACATGCGGGTTTTGATGTTTTTCACTCGTTCACCATGGGAGATTTTTTGATACTTAGGGTCTAAGCAAATACTGTTTTTTTTCTTTCATCTATTGTGACACCCCGCTCTGTGTCACCCACCGAGTGCTCTACTCAGAACCAAGGGGAAATTTGTTTATATTTCCAGCCATTTCCGAGTTACGAGCAAAAACCGTTTTTTTTTTCTTATACTGTGTGACATCATAGATCGATAACGAAGGCTAAAAAGGCCACACGCTCTACTCCACGTTCCCTCCCTAGGTGTCCTAAAATCATTGGGGAGACTCCTGAAGGCAGCAGAGAGAGAGAGAGAAGCTCTCCATGAGGACAGAGTCGCTCTATCTCTATCGCACACTATAACTCTATCTCTCTCGCACACAATCAGACAAAAACGACAGAAACGAACCTTTTAAAAATACATGGGATTTATCATTATTAGAATAACCCATTTTAATTTAAAAAATTAAAAAAATTACAATGGGTTATTCTGATGACGAAAAATAAAACATAATTAACTGTATTATTCAAATAACAATAATGTGCAAAAGTTCTTCAGGAATATTGGCAAATAAAACATAATTAACTGTATTATTCAAATAACAATAATGTGCAAAAGTTCTTCAGGAATATTGGCAAATTTATTTTGGAGGAAGAATCCCGTCAACAAACACTAAAAAATATTATTAGAAACCTTAGGTGGCCAGAAAACAGCCCCGATCTCATTGTCAGTCCTTTAGACATATTTTTTTTAAACTACCTGAAAATTTACAAGTATTGAAAGATAAATACAGGACGAAATGCTTGATAATTTTGAATTTGTTTATGAAGCAATTAATAGTAAATTAAAACATATTTTCAACTGTATCATCACAATCACTTGCATGTTGATTTGTAAAAATTGTAGGTATTATAATGTTATTTTGTTTTTAGGTATTCTCCTTATGTTGTTGTAAAGGTTAGTTATAAAAATTGTTGTTTGTTATTTTCATAAGGATGAATTTTAATTTTTTTAATAATTTTTTTTATTTTAAACATATATATTTTATGCCAGCAAATTTTGATGTCAAATGAAATAAAGGAAAAGTCGTACATTTGCATTTAAAGTTTCTTCTATCTTTAATTATTAAACCTACAAGTGGATGTCAAAATACAAAAAAAACTGTACCTACATTCCGCGACGTACTAATAACTTTTATATTAAATAATTTTATCGTCATCATCAAATATTAAAAAAATTATATTACAAGCTGTTTAAAATATTATCACGAATTTTGTTTATTTGGAAATATATTTTCTGCAGTATTTCAATAGGTACCAAAAAATGAAAATAATAGGTAGCTAATTAACGAAATTATGATTAATTAACTTAATTGTAACACTGCTGCAGAATATCATATGAAACTACATAGATATTCGTTGATTCTTTAAAAACATTTTTATCAATACCTACATCATACATTTAAGTAAATACAGTAACGCAAAAAACAGATATTGATAAAAAAGTGTACAAAAGAAATCCGTAAGTACGCCTGGCAACATTACCAAAGTCTTGTTTATATGTTGCTAGGATACGGTAGTATGCAGGCCGCTGCATTTGATTCTTCCTAAAATTCTGCTGGTGGTGTACTCTATCGGCAATTCGGAAATTTAA
Source organism: Anoplophora glabripennis (assembly GCF_000390285.2). NCBI lineage: Eukaryota > Metazoa > Arthropoda > Insecta > Coleoptera > Cerambycidae > Anoplophora > Anoplophora glabripennis. The sequence goes on along the minus strand of NW_019416574.1, from coordinate 363,640 downwards.
AACTGCTGGCCTATTCCAGTAGCGGTCTGTGGCGATAGCTATTTTGTCTGTGGTACTATTAAATACCTAATGAGCACATTTTACGTAATTTGGATCTCGGTAGCTTTTTGCTATGAACTGTGTTTATCGCTTTAATTTTCTGGGTACGGAACAAATTATTTCCTTTTAAACGAATATTGTCATCATATCTCCTGTAGTAACCTTTATATTCTATTGATATTATGTAGTAGGTTTTTACTGCTACACAAAATATGTTTTCTGATAAAACTCGCTAAATTGTTTTTTTTTAAAGCGGAGGTGAATCTGTCAAGTCATGTCCTCATTTTTTTTATTATAATTACAAGAATTAAGCAATTTACATAAAACAAGAATATTACATAAACAACTTAAATAATATGGTACTCTCACGAGAACGAACAGTTGATGGTTTTAATGAACTTTAAAAAGATCTTTTTGACTGATTCCGGAGTGTTTTCTTTATAAGAAAAGTAAACTGTTATATTCAGGTGAAGTCTTTTAGTGCCAAAATAATTTTGAGAACGTACAAGTATTAAAAAAATAATGGCACAGGTAAGCATCTGTCGATGTTTTCTTTTGCAACTTATGCAATAACTACACACTATTTTTTAAGAATAGAATCCTCATTTGAAAACTTTTTTTATTTTACTTTTCATTGGATAATACTCAAGACTCAAGATACCCCTAGCATAATATCGAAAATGGGATGCAATGCACAATAAAAATACAAAAAACATGATCTTAAACATTACAACATAATAAAAATTAAACGTTGATCATATAGTCCAAACTTATCCCGATATAGCTACTACTTACTACTGGTTACTGTTGGAATGCTTTCGCGGAAATGAGAGACCTATGATATAGGCTTCTAACATCATCCATTATTGCCCACAAAAACAACGTAATTAAACCCTTATTCTGAAGAAACAATGTATTAGAAAATTATGCAGAAAAAGAATACTTACAATGTAAGCACAGAGAATGTAGCTGTGCGATAGCTATTTTGTTTGTAATATAAGTTTCATGATTATTCTGCAACATATTTAAAGAAAAAGTTTAATATGGAATCCCAAACTTTTATGACCGTTATAACCTTTATGTTACGTTTAAAAGTAAACCTTCTAATTACTTTATACCAAATTTGTCGTGCTTTTGTAACTTTTTTATGCTGTATTAGCAACATTAACTTGCACAGAATAAAAATACTGTTTATTTATAAGGACGGTGTCGGTAAACTTTGCATTGTTGCAAATTTTTTACGGATTATATTATAGAATAACTGTTTCGGTAAAACAGATCTATCGGCTCCCATAATTGAGTCGTTGAACTATCCTTGAAACATCTCGCATAGTTGTGGCACGAGAAAAGATCGAACTTTCGTTTATTAGTGAGCTGTTAGTTTTTTAATTGAGGCAATTTTAAAGTTTTTGGAATTTGTATTTGTCATTTTAATTACAAACTAAGTAAGTGGGTTACTTGTAATTAATTAAAAGCTAGACTAGAACATGAGTTAATGCTGATCAATAATAATAGAATTTAATCAATAAAATTACAAGGACTGTCTATCAGCGGGGTCTTTGTTAAAATTTAAATAATTTAAAAAAATTATCAATTTTGCATTGAGAGATATAAATCTTATAAGTATTATCATATTTATACAGGGTGTCTCATAATTAGCTGCCAACTCTGAACAGGCCGATTCTATGATCAGAACTAAGTAAAAAAGTTCATATGAACATGGGTCCGGAAATGCTTCCTAAGGGCACAGGGACCCATTGAAGAGGGAGGAATGGAAATCATTTTTTTGCAATATCTCTCAATCGCGTTGTGATAAATGAATGAAATTTGGTATACACAGCTAAATTTTGATGAGCAATTTGATGGACTAATCCATTTATTTCCACAAGGTCCATTGGGGTGGGTACGGGGGGGCCCTTGGTACTTTGCGTGTGTAACTTTTTCATCTTTGACTTTTTAACAAATTGGACAGCAAATTCCGTTTTCCCGAACTGTTTTACGTTAAAAAGGTACTCTTGTTTCAAATCGTTATCTTTAACGGTTTCTGAGAAAATCGCTCTTGAATTAATCCCACTTTGGTCAATTTCATAGTAATTTAAACAAAATTATCAAGGTATTCTTATGTCAAAGTATTGTCAACCCGATTGCCAATTTAATAGTTCTAAGCGAAAAAAATGGAAGAGTTTACGGGACAAGAGTTAGTTGATATGATATTTATTTATGGCTTTTGCGATGGTAATGCTGCAGCGGCAGAACGCGAGTACGGGAGAAGGTTTCCAAACCGAAGGCTGCCATCAAGGAGGACATTCCCTACGGTATTCCGCAACTTAGCTGCAACCGCCACTTTTCGAAAGGCACCGGGTCAAGGACGTCCCAGGATTAATAGGGAAGCGGAGGTCCTTGACGCTATTGAACAAGATCCTACGACTAGCATACGGAACATTTCAAGGCAAATAAATGTTCCTCGGCCAACGGTACTACATATCTTAAAGATTTCCTTAACAGAATTGATTAGATGTGCTACTAACATTTCAGGTTGGAAGAATATTAAAGCGACAAGGTCTACATGCCTATCACTATCGACGTGTACATGGCTTGATACCAGAAGATTTTGCGCCACGTATGCAATTTTGTCGCTGGATTTTGTCGCTGGACAACGAGCAAGCTTCCAAAATTTTGTGGTGTGACGAAGCTACTTTTACCCGAAATGGAAAATTAAATTTTCATAATTCTCATTATTGGGAAGAAGAGAACCCACATGTTGTTCGGAGAACAAACTTCCAGCAACGGTTTTCCATAAATTTATGGGCGGGAATAATTCACGACACTCTGATTGGACCTATTGAAATTCCACAACGTCTCAATTCAAATCTTTATTTAAACTTACTTCAAGAAAATCTTCCCCAAATTCTCGATGATCTGCCTCTAAATTTACGACGTAACATGTTTTTTCAACACGATGGAGCCCCGGCACATAGTGGTCGCAATGTTCTAAATTTCCTAAACGAAAATTTCGCTGGACGGTGGATAGGGAGGCACGGACCGGTAGCTTGGCCGCCGCGTTCTCCCGACCTAACCCCGCTGGACTTCTTTTTCTGGGGATATCTAAATCAAAAAGTTTACGCCACCGAAGTCGATACCCGTGAGGAATTGCTGCAGCGTATCAATGATGCAGCCAATGAAATTCGTCAAAACCGTTTTAGCATCTTAATAGCTTCGAGAAGTGTTACACGTAGGGCAAGACTTTGTATCAGAGAAGGTGGAGGGTTTTTTGAACAGTTTTTAAAATAGCTTGTTGTCTGTTATCAAAATTAAGTTTCCATCTTATGATCCCTTCGAAAAGTGACGGTTGCAGCTAAATTGCGGAATACAGTGAGGAATGTCCTCCTTGATGTCAGCCTTCTGTTTGGAAACCTTCTGCCGTACTCGCGTTCTGCCGCGCAGCATTACCATCGCAAAAGCCATAAACAAATCATCATATCATAATTGTTCTACATCAATAATGTGTATTACTGATTACGTATTAAATTATTATTATTATTTTTTGTTTAAATTACTATGAAATTGACCAAAGTGGGATTAATTCAAGAGCGATTTTCTCAGAAACCGTTAAAGATAACGATTTGAAACAAGAGTACCTTTTTAACGTAAAACAGTTCGGGAAAACGGAATTTGCTGTCCAATTTGTTAAAAAGTCAAAGATGAAAAAGTTACACACGCAAAGTACCAAGGACCCCCCCCCCGTACCCACCCCAATGGACCTTTATTTCCAATAAATGAATTAGTCCATCAAATTGCTCATCAAAATTTAGCGGTGTATACCAAATTTCATTCATTTATCACAACGCGATTGAGAGATATTGTAAAAAAATTATTTCCATTCCTTCCTCTTCAATGGGTCCCTGTGCCCTTAGGAAGCATTTCCGGACCCATGTTCATATGAAATTTTTTACTTAGTATTGATCATAGAATCGGCCTGTTCAGGGTTGGCAGCTAATTATAAGATATCTCAAAGTGTGAAAAATTTTATCAGTGGGTTCTACTATCAAAAATAAGAAAAATAAATGGTTTTTAGTCAATATACCCGAAACTTGTAAGAACCAATAAGTGAAATTCTAGAGATCACCGCTACCACTTTATTCCCAACAAAATGTCAATCATTTTAATCTTTGATTTGATAATAAATCAGAATTAAAGGGGTGAGGATAAAAACTATCCCAATATTTTTATAGGCAACTAGTTGACCCGGCAAACGTTGTTTTGCCATATAAATTAATCCTAGGATTATTTTAGTAGATTTTTCATAAAGAAATTTCACTTCTACCATCTATATTATATTTAGTGTTATTCAGTGTATATCGTGTATATTTTTTTTAATAGTAATAGTAAATGTCATTATTACGGTTGATGCACAAACAATAATAATAATGGCCGAAAACTGTAGGGAGTGAGAAACGGCTCATTGTGTGAGAGAGATCTCATCCCTACTCCGTGCTGTTTACTGGGTCAGAAGTGACACCGGTCGACGCCTGGCGGGGATAAAAAAATGATCAAGTGATAATTGATCAGTTATCGACCGGGGTTGAAAATTATTGAATTACTAATATCGCTATTAAAAAATAAGGGTTGATGGTAGAAGGGTGAAAATTTAGGATTGTATGTATTTTTCAAGGCCACATCATAAAAAACTAAAAAAATAAAATTTTGTCCTAAAAACGACAAAAAAAATATTTTGGGGTGGACCACCCTTAACATTTAGGGGTATGAAAAATTACTCAATATGCTCACAAAATTTCATGAGAATCGGTCAAGCCGTTTCGGAGGAGTACGGGAACGAACATTGTGACACGAGAATTTTATATATAAGATTTTTTCCATCTTTCAACAATAAATTTAAAAATCTTTTTAAAAGGTTCTTTTGTTGGACTTCGACAGAATGTATCCTTTTCGAATAAAATTCTACTACCACATAAAAATGTAAGTCTCCAAATAGAATGTTCCATAATTAGCCTGTCAAACTTCATCACACAGATACCAAAATAAGGCAACTTGGACCGTCTTCGTATTTTTAATAACAGAATCTGCTGAACAACTAATTAAGCGAAAACCAATACATTTCTATTACAAATATGATTTAATATGATTGTCATTAAAGGCCAAATAATGGTTTGGAGGTTTAAATATAGCAATCGTATGTCTTTTCATAATAATAATAATCAATGTAAACTTTTTATTTAATAAAATTTTGTAAAAATAAAAATAAAATAAATTGCAGTGATTATAGATTTTCCTAATTCATTATAAACAGCAGTTATTGTTACCTTACCTACTTAATCTGTTTTGATGTCCCCCACATTAAAATAATCACACCGATTTTTTGATAAACTGCCACAATCTGCAGAATAATAATTTGAAAAAAGGTCGGCTTATTTATTTAAATAATGGTTGTTTCAGGTATCGGTTTCTGAAATATTGTTTGATATTAGTTATTTCTGGCATACTTTTCGTTTATTTATTTATTGGGTGTTTTACCATATGTGAAGAAAATTTAATAAATTAGTGAAATAAACCCTTAACTGGTAATTAATTTTTAATTTTTTTCCACAGGTTAAATAACCAATAAATAAAGAAAAATATAGTTTCTGAAATCTAGAATGCATTATTTCTTTATCATAATACAATTAATTCAATTTATAATATGAAATCAGTTTGTATCGAATGTAGATGTGGTATAATCAATAATAAAAAATTGATTCTTGGCCAGCAAAAATTGAATCTTTTGTCTGTATTATCAGTTAGTAAGCATTACGGTGGTCTCGTGTTAACATTATAAATAGCTTTGTTTATTTATTTCTGTAGCTTCAGTCCTTTTTGGGCTTATGAACAGGCGACGAATACAAACAAAGAATAGATGAAAATTGTAATCTCCTCAGGGAAAATCATGTCATGATAAGTTCCTGTATAAATAGATTAGAAGATGTCAAAAGTGTATCGATGCGGAAGGACTTCGTTTCGGACAATTGTTGTAGGACTCGTTACTTAATTAGGTACTTACTCGACATATTTGCTAATGTTATTTTATTATTTAATTTTTATTTTTTCCAGAAATAAGATTATTTCTATTTTCTTGGGAAAAGTTAGCACGTCACTGGTTAAAACCAGGAGGTATTCATCAAATAAAGGGATTAATTTATAAGGAAAATTCAATAAAACGTAAAAACAAGCCCAAATATCTCCTAAATGGCTGCTACTATTAAAAACCCTAAGAAACATTTTTCATTCATTTAACGTAATAGTACCTGAATGTAACATTATTTCTACAAAAAAAAAAACGCCATTGTTTTCTTAGGAAGATAGGGCGGCACCTTCAGTAGCACGCCACTGGTTAAAGCCACAAGGTTAATATTACATTCAATAAAAGGTCTAATTAAGTGAATACGCTGTAGTAAATTTCATTCAATTCCGTCAGCGCATTATGAAGATAAAGCAGAAAAAATATATTTTTCTGTAAACTTTGACACCCTGAATCTCGAATACCGAGTCCCGCAGGAAAAAAGTTTATATAGCAAATTCAACTTATTTTTTGGTTATGAATATAGTCCTGCAGTTTCTGTATTTAAAGTGAAATCACCCTCTATTGGGAAGGGGTACTTTTCACATTAATATAACTATAGTTTCCTCGTTTAAAGTTTTTTCAATAAAGGACATAATATATTAAAGATAGTATACCACATTTCATATAAATCGTATAAAGCGTCTTAAAAATTACTTATTTGGAAAAGGTATACTAGACTTTTAATGTCATTTCTAGTCCAGTCTTTTAATGTCATCTTATTTTGATCTGTTCCTCATTAACTAATATTTTCCGCTTTTTTCTACAAGCGCGTATATTTAGAATAGCTTTTAGAAAGTCCTAATTTACTTCTATGTAAGGCACACGCGTTTGAATTTATATGAAGTGGTGAACCATCATTTAAGTAGACTACTAGACAGACGAGTAAGGTTCGATAATCATTTAAAGAACTAAAAGATAGCGAGAAGTTTAGAAAGGGACATTTAACCTACTATTTTTTAATACAAACATATGAAAGTAACATTTACTTGATTTTTATGATAATGGCTAATGGAGATAAAATATAAAGGATTATTTTATATCGAGTAGTTATAAGATATTCATCTCTAAGCTTCTATTCTATAATAATTTTACTGTAATATAATATACCGGCTGAATAATTATACATATCTTTCTGAGTTAACGATATCATTAATTGCACTAAGCACGTTTAAAATATTTATTACTATAATGCGGAAGATTTGTTTTCTTAATTGTGCAAAAGAACATTTCTGGAAAATATTAATACAAATGTGATTGCACTATCATTACAAAATCAAATAATTGCAGAAACATCATTTTAATTAAAAGGAATTTAATGTTCCATATTTTAATAATTGTTTTTTATACAATCTAATACGAGACATCAGATTATTTTGTTGAAGCTGCGAAATATATATACAATAAAAAAAATGTTAGAGATAAAAGTTGCAGAAAACTAATTTCTTTAAAATTATTTTCGGCTATTCAGTACATCCTCGTTTTTTCTGGGCGTTACCTAAGTTAAATTTGAAACTTCCTCTATATTATTGCATTTTTTAATTCTTCTTCGAATTTAGGGCTTAATATATTCGCAATCTTTTAGAGACTTACTCGAAATTCTTGGTAATATTGTAAGAATTTTTAGAATCGCACTGGATTATGTAAATTGGTAAATTTTGAACAACTATTGGCGATTTTTTTATTGTTTTTCTAATCATTTTGCATTCTCTTTTTTATTACCTAACTATTTTAGTGACGACAAGCTATTTATTTCCATTAGTCCATTTTAAAAATTCTGTCACTAGTGACATCCATTTTTTTGACACGGAAAGAGAAACAAGAAAATAGAGAAAAACAGAGAAAATGGAATAGGTAGGCAAAGCGAAAAAGGTAAATTTCTATAGAAATAGCTTTTATTGAAAATAATTACATTACAATGTGTATAGTTTTAGAAGCTAAGGTTGCAACCAATAGATTTTGTTTAGGCATTTAGAGACGATTCATGACATAGACAAACCTTTCAACGGACATTAGTACTTAGACCTACATTAAATACAAAATTAGATCTATACATTATTAATACATAATTATTTTTCGCATCTCCGTTCTTCTATGATTCATGTTGGTAGGTCTCACTTATACATGACGCGCGCACAGGTTTAAAGGAAAAAAGTGTTTCGTAACAGTCCGTTACTACTTATTGATAGCCAGCCAGTTCATTTATTTGTGCCGCACGTGCAGGTCCTATTTGTTTTGTGTATCATTGTGCCTTGTGTAGTGCATTTATCCAAAGAAAATAATTTCCATGAATCCAAGATAAATAACACGAATAAGGGAACTTTCAATGAAGTATAAGGAAGCAATTACGTAACGAAACCTTAAATGAAGTATTAGGTCAGAAGAAGAGTAGCCTGATAGTATGAATAAAAATATTAATATTAACCAGAGTTACAACCTAAGAAGCATACGAAATTTATAAAAGTTAAAAAAATATACACTGTAAGGAACATTTGACCTATTTTCACCCAATTTCATTCAATAATGTATCTGTCCACTCGATTGAGTGAAATTTTCCTCTATTAGTATGAGTAAATACAACTAAAATTTTATGAGTAAAACTATCGGTTCAAATATTATCAAAAATGTGTAGAGTTGTCAAGGTGCCCAGTATTGACTGAAAATGTGCTCAATAATGTCACCCAATGGATTTCACTCAGATCGATTTATTTACAGTGTATGTCTAGGTATATGCCTGTACATATAAATATACAATTTACCAATTATGGAATTTTGTTTATTGTGGCCAAACAAATCAAAAAGCTTGCATCTGTTAAGATGAACTACATACCATTTGAAGGTATAATACACAAATTATATTAGTACAAGCAATATCGAAATAATCCTATCTAAAAACTACATCAACGACAGACAAAATCAAAAGGATGTTTAGGAAGTTTAAAATATAAGTTCAGACATAGTTGCTTCCTTTGGCTGAAAATTAATGTCTTAATCTAATTTGTCATGGACATATTAAATCAATTAGTAAAATGAATATAGCAAAAATTGGCAACTGCATCTTACTTGGAGAGGTATTCAATTAGTGGCCATATACCAATGCCATTCAGAGACAAATTTGTAAAAAACGGCTTTCCTTTAAGAATGTTTATTCAACATACTGTAACTTTACAGTTACGTTCTTTGGGCTATGAATCAATGAAAAATTTGGCAACAATTAATATCCCACTTATATAACAAGTATACATCAAATATTACGAAATAGATAACTACATTTATATGTGTTTTATATCTATTATGTCAGTGGACTATACATTGACTTGAATTTGAATTAAAGTCCAAAGTAAAAATTTCGGTCATACTAAGTTACTGATGTTTCTGAAACAAAATATCAAGACGAAATTCAAAACGTTCCAAATAGCTACAGTTCTTTTATTTCCCAATGGTACTCTATCTAAATTAGCTTGAAAATGTAAACCTATTGCTTCCCTTTTTTCTGTAATAATATTTATATAGAAGGGGGTTAAATATTGCACCCTCTTTATGCCATGAGTACCTGAGCATGCGCAGTCACCATCATTAAGGAAAAAGCGGTGCTGCAATCTGCTTCCCTCAGGTCTTGTGACGCATTGGACATGCTGTTAGTAGCAGAGTTTAGTAGGGCTAGGGTTAGTACATACAAATGGCTATAATCTTTCTGATGTCCAGAGGTGATAAAAATTTTATCCTCAGTCAAAACCTAAAAAGCTGCAAGTACCTCCACATTACCAAATTGGTAAAGGAGCGACGATTTCTAATGTTCCATAAACAAAAAAAAAAGAAGGTATACACATGTAAATATATTTATTTTTCTTTATGAATTACTTTAGTTTACTTCTCCCATTTGGAGATCACAATAAAACATCGATATCACCAAAATTTTTGGTCGATATAGAAGTAGAGAAAAAAAAAGGACATTATGCTTGTACCAAATATATGTAAATATATATAGGATTGGTGTACTTACATAAAATAATTTAAATCATGATTATATTTTGTTTGAAAAGCAACACTCTTATTCCGCCCTTAATAATTAGAAGTATCCTACAAATTAAGGTTATTGCGAAAACCTACAGCAAGTGTTCCGTGACTTGAAATCCTAACCTTGTTCTACTTCTTTTGTGAAAAATATAATTTTCGAAAATGTTACCATTTGTAAAAAGATATAAAACCTAAAGTCGTTTCACTTCTTACTTTTGCATAAGCAGATGGAGTATAAACAATTTGGAAAATATAAAAGTTTCAAATCAAAATGATAACTGAAAGAGAAATTTCAGAAATATCTTTTGTCGAACTCTATAGTAAAAAACAGTATTTTTCTAATATTTTCTTTATTATAAAATGAACCGGAATTGTGCATTATTACAACATTGTTCTTCGAAACGGAAATGTTGACCTAGGCATAACAAAATATATGTGTACATACGTATGTACGTGTATGCCTGTATATATGATATATAGTATAGTCTATATGATATACATACAGAATGTGGTATATGGTGTATGATATATAATATGTAATATAGGGTCAATAATAAGGGAAAACTGGAAAAAAAAAAGGTTTGTTTTAAAAAACCAATTTAGATCAAATATGAAAACAGTAAGGAGAAAAAGCCACTAATTCTTTTGATTGTCATAATTTGATAAAATATAAGTACTTCTTATTTTACTTGAGAAGCTTTTTTCATAAAACTATAAAATAGCGCATAATTTAGAAACTTTTTTGACTGCACTTAATCGCGCTAATTGTTTACTCTAAACATCTATCAACATGAATCATAGAAGAACGGAGATGCGAAAAATAATTGTAAGATTCGATCGACTTACCTGTAAGGAAGATCAATCTCAATTATTTGAGCATCGTAGTTCTTCTATGATGGGGCCCACCCTCCACTCTTTTTTTTTACCCACAGCGCGATTGGTTCGGTCACAAAATGAACTGGCTGGCTATCAATAAGTAGTAACGGACTGTTACGAAACACTTTTTTCCTTTAAACCTGTGCGCGCGTCATGTATAAGTGAGACCTACCAACATAGAAGAACTACGATGCTCAAATAATTGAGATTGATCTTCCTTACAGGTAAGTCGATCGAATCTTACAATTATAGGAAGAAATAATCGTTGAACGCATATTACCGCACGGCTAATTTAATTGGGGTTCGTTACAGTACGGACTGTACTTTGTCAACGAAGAAGATAGCCTTTCGGCTGATCTTATCATGATTCAAATTCCCATATTGACCTTTCTGAAATTGAACAAGTATTCTAAGATGTATTGCACATACTATCCATAATATACATGCTACACATTATGTTGAACATGAAGAAGTCTATGATGGGGCCATAAGTAATAAATAATCAACAGCAGTTTCTTAATTATGCTTTTTTAGTGCTAAGGCGACGTTTCCTAGTACTGGGGTGGTAAGTGTTATAACAGCCACTATTGTTCTATTCAAAATCTATATTGGTGCCAGTTTAAAATCCATCCTGATGTTGCATTCTTAATGACCGTTTCATTAGACCAGATGTTTTTTGACAAATTATTCAACGACCAAATTGACTTGGATTTCTTGCAAAACTACGTCAATTAGAACCAAATTAATAATGTGGTCTGAACGAGATGGTGCGTGCTTCTTTAATCTTCTGTCTTAGAAACATGAGGATGAAAACAGAAAGAAACTACGGTTGTATCAAGCTGAATAAGGATAGACAATGAAACGAGACATAAAAATATGGTGTGCCTGCTTTCTTCGCCCATATCAAAGCGTTAATTTGGTAGAGGGGACTTTTTATATGAGATAGATATGATTTAAACAAATTTCATTGTAAACTATTTAGCAATTGTCCAAAAAGGGTCACTTACATGAAGGAAATGGTGAGACATATGAATAGTTGATACAATGATATTGCATACTAACAACAATATATAAGAAGCGCACTTAAAAAAATAAAAATTCTTTAAATAACGCTTTTCTTTAATTAATCAGGAACTGCGCAATTTTTTTTTAAAGTTTCAAACAAAACATGCCTAAAATAATGAGCGAACAGAATTCCAGAATAAGAATTGATCACTATGTAAAATAGTTGCTCTGTTTTAAAGGCATAAAAGTATGCGATTATTAAGAAAATAATATACCATCCTTTTTTCCCCCGATAAATGTTACAACTTGTATTTTTTAGATAGTAAATATTATCTAATATATTGAAGCTGTTTTCATTAAAACATTAAAATCGAACACCTGTTGTTTTCAAATAAAAAATTAAATAAAATTAATCTTATTTTAACAATTTTTGAGGACAAAAATGATGAAGAAAATAAAAGTGTGTGTGAACATGAATTTATTTACGACGAAATAGGCACACGAATTTTCAAAACATCAAAATAATTAAACAAAATAATATTTTGTACGCAGTATAAAGTTTAATATATGTATTTGGAAAGCTATCAGGCCAATGTTAAATGATTATCATATAAAAAATATAAAATAGTTCTTTTTCCATTTAACAAATAATGAAATTTTTTGCCATGTAATAATTACAATTATTATAAATCGATTACAAATATATTCTTTAATAATTAATTTTAATAATATTTATAATTAGTATAATTTTTATCATATTTTCAAATCACACGCCTATATAGTTAATTCTTTTATAATCCGGATATAAATTGATAAATAAGGAAATTATATTTCTTGTACGATTAATTAACGTTGGTCTTTCCATAAAATGTTGAAATAAAATATTCAATAAAAAAGATCGTTAAAAATGATTCAGCTTATGTACATGTATCTAGTATATTTTACCAAGATTATAAAACTAGATATTTAACAGACTATAACCGTTTCAAATAATATAATAATCCCATACACTGAAATTATTTATTTACACTCTAATTCGTGTAAACATATCGTACTGTGCATTTAAAAATTATCTATTCTACTTTTAACTAATTATTGTAGCAAGTAGTTGTAATATCGAGTTTTTGCTCTGCTTGATACTTTTCTTTGAATGTGATAATGTGAATTATTCTCGTAAACTTATTTAGCACAATTTACATTTTCACGCTCAAAACGTATATTTAATGGTTAAATAAAAATGTTATGAATACTTTTTTCGTCTCAAGTTTTTTAAAGATATACCTTTTTAGATTCAACTTGAACTTGACCTCATCTTTAAATATTCTTGGAATCATTATATACATACCTATGAACATTCCTCTATAGCTGTGTCTACCAAGCTCATTAAAAATATACTGTGGTTTATCCAAAAATAGCACAACTTAACGAACACCAAGGCGAAAAAATATGAAACTAGATAGTATTTAAAAAAATGAATTTAGTTATGGCTACTAAACGACGCAATGTGGGATTAAATATATATTCTGTAGATATTTGAATACAGGAGAAAAAATGGCCATCTATTTTCAAATAAACACGGGAAATGATAAAATCGAAACGCGATTTTTTTCTCTAGCTGTCAAACTGATTTTCGATTTCTCTGAAAATTGCGAAGCATCCTACACCAGGAAAATTAGCGAAAATAAAAGAGAAACTCGAAAAAAGTCCTATCCGCTAGATTATTGTAAAATTGTCTAAAGGAACATAATACAAGACATCTCTCGTCTCGTGAGTCAAAAACTTTTATTAGCTAACTTTTCTATTTAAACAAATAAGTGAGGAAAACAGTTTTTTCACTTTGCAGGGAAAACCATCAATTTTAGCGAAAAGTGACTCTCAGACAGCTTATAGGGAGTAAAATTATCTACAAAATGAGACT
>NW_019416574.1:306028-342011 GCF_000390285.2 Anoplophora glabripennis | reverse complement strand
TTTTTGCAATAACTTTTTTGTTTATTAACCGATTTTAATTTAACCAGTCTTATTTTGTAGATAATTTTACTCCCTATAAGCTGTCTGAGAGTCACTTTTCGCTAAAATTGATGGTTTTCCCTGCAAAGTGAAAAAACTGTTTTCCTCACTTATTTGTTTAAATAGAAAAGTTAGCTAATAAAAGTTTTTGACTCACGAGACGAGAGATGTTTTGTATTATGTTCCTTTAAACAATTTTACAATAATCTAGCGGATAGGACTTTTTTCGAGTAAAAATTTAATTTGCTTGGTCTATCCATCAAGTAAGAGTACCGAGTCTCTGATGCTCTGTGGTTTTTGTTTTCAACAAAGTTGGCAACATTGCATTCAAGGCCAAGATGTGGGAGGAGAGCGCGCTCCCGTTTATTTGAGAACTGTTGTTGTAGTAGCGTGTTGAAATGAGTGCCGTTATTCCAAATCCCGCCAGTTGCGAAATGAATAGCTTAATCCGGTTTCTTCTTACAAAGGGAAAGGCGTCGTTCCAGATTTTTAATGAAATCAAAACTGTTTATGGGGATAATGTGATGAATGGTGATGAATGGTAGTAATGTATACAAGTAGTGTCGTGAGCAGGTAGATAGCTGGCTCATAATGAACAAAGGAGAAAAATCATGCCTAATTAAATTTTCACCCCAGGGTGATTCAGAACAAATGAAGGCGACTGTTAACGAAGGGAGTGTGTTTATTGTATAACAATGTACGTCTCCACACAGCTAACGTCACAAAGCAACTCTTGGATTCGTTCGGTTCGAACATCATCACCCCGCTCACAGCCCTGATCTGGCACCTTCTGATTTTCATTTTTTCTCTTATTTGAAGGCGGCGGGAGATTTTCTTGACTAATGTATTAGAGAACTCATTCTTCGGCTCACAAAGTGCTTTGAAGTTGAAGGCGAATACGTCGAAAAATTCTGTTTGATGTAAATATGTAAAATATGTAAATTATTTCATAAATATAGGTACTGCCTTTTTGATTTTATAAAAATTGGGTACTTATTTTGTGGATATGCCTCGTATTACACTCCAAATTATGCATTTTTAACCAAATTTAACCATCTGTCTGTAAAAGTGTCTCAGATATCGAATAACATTCAATATGAATCGCATTATATCCCTATCTTACTTTTCTTTCCATGTGATTCGAAAAATGTACAAATTTTTCTTGTAAGTTGAGTCAGCAATAACTTAGAATATTCAGAAGCAATATGTTTAATTTTTTCATTTATTTTTATATAAATATAAGAAACATGAAACATTCGTGTAAATGAAGGATACTTCAATTTTATAGTTAAAGGTAAAACGTAACATTTTATTAATTACGCCGTACATGTTAAGTAGCAGTTATATTACATTCTATACGGATTGAGTGTATACAGATAAAATATTCATTGATTTTTAATTTTTCCTTGAAGTGATAAATTAATAACAATAATCAGAACTTCCTGTTTATTAAGTACTTTTATCCATGTCCCATTCGCCTGATTATGTCTGTCACATTCAGTTAGTATTGATATTATTCAAAAATAATTAATTCATATAAATAGAGAAAACTATGCAATATCAGTCGGTCCTAATTTAATTATAATTATTAATATAACAAGGTATATTTAAAAAAAGGAGTATCACGAAAAAACAACTCCTCATTTTCAACTGCGATGTTTGGAAGTACCACAGGTAACCTTATCTGAACTGGCAGTACCAAAGGTTTCTACCAATAAGGACTTTTACTGCTACTAAGTAAGTATCAGTCAAAATTCATTTAAAATTTTCTCCAATATTTTTCTGAGTGTTCCATACTGTTTTATAAAAACAGAATTATCATCATTAACTTCAGGAGGCTGCTCCTTTGATCGTTTTTAACCAAAATGTCTTAATTTATCAAGGGTCCAAAGAAAGTGGTTTGTTTTTCGGGGAACAGGGTGTTGACGTTTTAAAAATGTTTTACATTTATTAAACATCTCTGACTGTGCTTGGCTTGGATTGATGAAACTTGGATTACTGTTTTAACCAAACTAAAGATTATTACGGAGTCGAATAAATTTAAAATATCTTTGAAATTGCTTCACAAAATAATATGGTAATTTTTTGTTTGAAATATAGTTTTAAATAATAGTAATTATCATGGAACTTTTTTGGGGCAGTGCTCTTCAAAAATTTATGTAAAAATGATTTTTTACTTTTGCATTTCGAACAAACAATTATTATTTTTTTTTTGTTAAATGAAGCCGATGAAATCATGAGCAGAATTAACAACAATGAAACATATTGTCTTTCTTCCTATATTCAACCTAACGTTTACTCCTAAACAATCTTATTTGGTTGTCGACTCTAATAATAACTAGCCATGGAATCTAAAAATACCAATAACAATCAACTGTACATAATAGATGAGTGGTTAATTGATAACTATCAGCTTTCTTTTAGTTACATCAACAATTGTTATTCATTACACAGGCCAAAAAAGGTCTGTGGCTGAGCACAGAAGTGGTAAAAACTTGGATGGACCCTTACGAAAGTGTTAAAACCCTCCCAAAGGTTTGCCGCATGCGTAGGTTGGTACTATTCTTGATCAGGTTAGGCTATTCTTAAAAAACACTACGCAATTGAGTTATTATAAAAGTTAGTTAGTTATTATAAAAAAACCTGTTTTTGTCGGCTTTTGTTATCGAAATCATTGAAATTAAATAAATAATTATCAAAAAGTTTTAGTGTTTTAGTCAATCAAATGCTATCAAAATATTTAACTTAACAGTTGAGGCAATGAGAAAACAAGGAGAAAGAATTATTGAGTGGTGAAGAAGCCATCTTTTGGACGGGCGATATCACGAAAACCTTGGCTAGTAAGTAATGTGACGACTAGTAGCCCTTTAACAAACTAGTAACGCTTATTGAATTGTTTTGCCTCGTTTTCTTCAAATATCTGAACTTTAATTATATGTTGGTTATAATCAGTTACTTACTTCTAACTTTTAACGTAAGATGGGTGTGGTTTGAAATAAGTTGAAGAACTTCTTTATGAACAGCATCCTCAACTGGAAACCCGTTTACACGAATAATTTGATCTCCCACCTGAAATAAAAGAAATTGTAATAATTTACCATTTATGTAATTGTATAAGTAACAAATGGACGTTACCATT
Source organism: Anoplophora glabripennis (assembly GCF_000390285.2). Taxonomy (NCBI): domain Eukaryota; kingdom Metazoa; phylum Arthropoda; class Insecta; order Coleoptera; family Cerambycidae; genus Anoplophora; species Anoplophora glabripennis. The sequence continues at coordinate 338,833 of NW_019416574.1, read as the reverse complement.
CGTTGTCTAGAAGTTGATTTCATTAGGCCTAATGTGCATTTATTTTAATAATTTATTTGAAAATATAATTTAACTTACACATGCTCTTTCACTCAATCAAAAGGAAAAAAACAATTTTAATTAAAATTATCTAAATCCATGCAGTACATACATTTTCATTAATTCAAACAAAAAAAATGAAAATCAATAATAAATAAATCATAAATACTTAGTACTGGAAATAAATGAAATGTAAAAAAAATATTTATTAAAATACACTAAAAAGAAAAAATAAACCAAGGAATTCATAAAACTCATAATGTGTAAGCCAGAAACTCACAAAAGGGTTGCTCTATAGAAGTGTCGTGTGCAGAAGTATGATAAATAGACACGTACTATCTATAATCAATATGTTCATGTTCTTGTGCCATTTAAAAGCTTGTCCTGAGGTTTATTCCCATTTGGAATTTTTATTTTAAGTGGTAAGTTAAGGAAATTACACCTTTTTTATTTCGCTGCTCTATTAAGATTCATTGCAGTGTGCAATATTATTAGTTTTCTTAGACTTTAGTAAAGCCATATCTCATAATTTTATCATTAACCTAACATTAGGTTTGTTTCTGCAGGAGTTGAGGACAGATTTGGAACTACCAGATATATTCGTCCAATTGCTTCGTGACTTTAAACTCGCTGAAAGTACGTGACAACTTAAGTGGCTGAATATATTTGATTGAAGAAAGTTTGAGACAGCTGCGGAAACAAACTTGTGAACAAATCTGTAAGTCAAGGAGCCTTGTTTTCTTTTTTAAATGGATCAAAAAGAGTTTAATATTTCAAAGTCAATTTCGTCATTAAGAAATTTAAATGTCTTCCGAAACTTCCAATACTATATAATTTTATGTAAATGAGGTCTCCATCTTAGTATACATCTGTATTATTAAAGCAGTTTCTCTAAATACGTACCTTAATCAGTGAAAAAGTGCAACATTGAAATATTTAGGTCATATTTTATTGGTTGAATAGTTTCCAGATTAGTTGACACGTCATCGGTTTAAGCATTTTTCTTCAGAAGAAACTCTGAAACCGTTTCAGAGTTTGTTCTGAAGAAGGGTCTCTCGAAACGACAAGAAGTTTAAAGGATGACGCGACGTGGCAACCGAAAATGTTCAATCACTGACAACTGCCACGGACGCTATTCTCCTATTTTATTCATCCTATTTTATTGTTTTTCTATCTTTAGTTATATTTACAGTTGTCTACAATTTTTTTCCACTTATGCGGGATCCTATACTTTTGTTCCACTAATGTACAATAAATAGCTTCCCAGTAATGGCTACTTCCGCCAAAATAATAGAAATATTAGCCGCATACATAGAAATTTAATATATACGTTGAATATAAAAAATATATTAATAAAATTATCCAGTAGGGCAGCTCTACGAGTTCATTTATTTTTAAGCATTTGATATTTTCAATAATTCAAAACTGCCCTCAACCTGTTTTTATGGAATTCAACAAGGTAATTTTTCGAGACAATATTATACAACCCTTAAAAAAATCTAAAAAAGGAATAACAATTCTATAAAATTAAATTGGGGTTGCTAGAGTTGGGATGGGTCGTGATCATCATATTCGTAATCAGCATCTTCAAAAATACATCCCATATGTTGAGTTAATAGCTAGAGCCCGAAAAAGGGGTGATTTTTGACCAATTGCCAGAGGATGGGCAGGTTTAGAAATTCAACGGACTTCAAATTCGGATTCAACACCCTCGAAAATTAGGGCGGGGCATGGTTTCGTAGCTTCAACATATTCACAAAACTAGACATTATCTTAAGTTTATATCTTATAAAGGCTGAGAAGAATTTAGAACAATTTCAAAATTTTCAGAATATACAGGGTGGTCCAGTTTCCGATGCGGAAACTTCAGGGACCGATAGAGATTCAAAAAATAATATGAGTTTGATATATAAACTATATTCGAAAAATCCTTCGCTAAGGAAATACAGTGTTCAAGATTGGTTTAAAAAAATCAAATTTATTAATTATTGACAAACGGCTAAAGATATTTCAATTAAATTTTGTAGACGTTAACTACCATTGAAAGAGCATATTTTGCAATGTAACACATTATTTTTAGTTTTGCCAGTGGCGTCCGTACTAGCACGTTACTGGATATTTCTAAAGAAAAAATTGGTACGCCACTGCTTTTACATAAAATAAATATCAGTTTTGGATTCTTTATTCAATTTGGAAGAAAAAAGCTCTCTTTCGATTATTCTGTAGGACTCAGCATTTTCAAAGTGATCTTTGAAAAACAATTGAATAAGTACCACAAAATAACAAATTTATCAAATTAATTAGTATCTGTGTCATATTTAGTTAGCTCTCTAGTAATTTGATTTGTAATTATTGTTATTGTTATAGTTATTATTAGTGTTATCCTGAAAAATGCTTTTTAGTAACGAAGAATACGCAGATATTCATTTTTGTTACGGATTTCGTGATGGAAATGCGGAAGCGGCATTTCGTGAATATCGAAGACGTTATCCAAATAGAAGAATTCCAGATGCTCGTGTCTTCATTGGAACACATCAAAAGTTTCGTAACTTTGGCCTGCGTGTTAACAATGAACATAACAGAAACCGTCGCAATAACAATCGGAATCGTATTCTTCGTATTTTTTATGACAATCCGAGGCTCAGCTCTCGCAGGGCAGCTCAGTGACTACAAATATCCAAGTCTCAAATATTACGAACATTACGTGATGACCACAGGCATGCATATCACCTACAGTCTGTTCAGGATTTACACCCTGGGGATGATGAAAAGCGAATGAGGTTTTGCCAGTGGCTTTTAAATACGACGGAAGAAAATCATGACTTTTTCCACAAAATTCTGTGGACGGATGAATCCTCATTCAGTAGACGTGGAATAACGAATTACCACAATATCCATGTTTGGGCATACGAAAATCCTCGAGAAATTCGGCCACGATCATTTCAGAATGAATTTTCCGTACATGTTTGGTTGGGAGTTTTTGATAATAATGCTTGTGATCCACATTTTCTACTCCCAAGGTTAAACTCAGAACTATTTCTTGAATTTCTTACTAATAACCTGCAGGATTACGTCGAGGATATACCCGTTAACTTAAGGCATGAAAGTTGGATACAACTGGATGGAGCGCCCCCGCATTTTGGAATAGCTGTAAGAGAATTGCTAAATACTAATTATCCGCAACGTTGGATTGGCCGGTTAGGGAGGAATGATATGAATCATGACGTGGTTAATGGTATTGGACCAGTGGCCTGGCCACCCAGGTCACTGGATCTTAATCCACTGGACTTTTACGTTTGGGGAAATGTAAAAGACAAAGTATACGCTACTCCAGTGTTAACAAAACATGATTTAGTTTTAGGGATTCAACAAACCTGCAATAATATGCGGCGAATTCCAAATGAAGTAGCTGCTGCAATAAATTTATTAGTTGCACGATGTCGAAAATGTATTGAGGTGGGTGGACCATGTTTCGAGCAATTTCTTTAACTTACATTTTTATTTTATTTTGTTGTTGTTGTTTTTGTCCAGCATTAATTAAATCTGTTGTTTTTCCTGTTACAGTTTCATTAACATAAATTTTTTTATTTATTTACTCGAAAATGTTGAGTCGTACAGAAAAATCGAAAGATAGCTTTTTTCTTCCAAATTGAATGAAGAATCCAAAACTGATTTTTATTTTATGCGAAAGCAGTGGCGTACCAATTTTTTCTTTAGAAGTATCCAGCAACGTGCTAGTACGGACGCCACTGGCAAAACTAAAAATAATGTTTTACGTTGCAAAACATGCTCTTTCAATGGTAGTTAACGTTTACAAAATTTAATTGAAATATCTTTAGCCGTTTGTCAACAATTAATAAATTTGATTTTTTTAAACCAATCTAGAACACCCTGTATTTCCTTAACGAAGCATTTTTCGAATATAGTTTATGTACCAAACTCATATATTTTTTGAATCGGAAACTGGCATACAGGCCACAGGCATACAGAAACAGGCCACCCTGTATAGCAAAACATCATGTTCAAATTTAGAGAGCACAAACTAGACAATTCTAAGCATCAAAAATACAGAAGTTATAGGTCGATCTTCATATATTTCGAAATTATACGTACTTATATATGAAGAAAATATTTAAAATTGAATTATTCAAATTTATTGAGTTACGATATGAATCGATAAACGTACATGCTTAATTTTTTTAATATGAAAAACATAAACATATGATTAATATAACTTTATAAAATCAATTTAATCGCTCTTATTGACAAAATATTTGGAGATAGCAAAAGTAGCAGTTTTAATATCAAAATTTATCTTCTCCGCTTTCCCCTTGTTCCAACAAATGAACGATACGTACTGATTGACTCATTCGATTTAATAATCGCCAATAAGAGTCAGCTTCTACACCATATGTTTTCTTGAGCTAAATTAAAAGTGTTCTTTTAAAATGAAAGATATTTTACACCATATCGTATAAAAATAAACTGCGAACCTGGAATGTACGAATTGTCTTGGGGGCCTGTCACCATATCATGGTTTACTTTTGCTTCCAATAGACTGTGCCAATATTCATTTCATTTTTATAATTGGGAAATGACAACAACGATATAAGACTATAATGTTTTAGTTAATTATAATAATAGCAGCAGCTGTGCTCTTATATTTTACTTAAATAAAATTTAACATGGATTGAGCACGGACTTACAGTTAATATTCAACATTAATTCCAAAAATAATATGAAATTCCCACTCACAATATATTTTTACACACGTAAACAAACAATATTATATTAGAAATCGTCCCTGTCTAGCTTTATTTGAAAATCGTTCAGATAATAGTTGCTAGAAACACAACCTATTTGTTTATTATTTAGAAAAAGTGAGAAATAAAATAATAAATTTTGATATTTGAAACATATTTGGCGCCTATTACATATTTTATTTTTTTTCATTAATAACCAGAAAAAAATAAATATTTCACATTATTAAAATATTCTTACAGTACGTTAACCTATGCATACTATCATCATTACATTGCTCAAGTGGTGGTACGTTTTGAAGAAGTTAGACCAGTTGGACGACAAAAGTGTGAACTTCTATTAACAGAGGCGTTTATTAAACTAGACAAGTAAGTACGTATTACTAGTTATTAAAATAAGTATGTTGGCATGATTTTATGTTACTTTAAAAATATTAAGCTAATTAAAGTTTTTTTTAATTCTTTTAGTAGTTTCATTATCCTAAATTTTTGTTCATTGAATAGGGTGAAATGTATGGTGAGGATTATGATCAAAAAATATTTTGTTTTGAAAATTGCCTGTACTGCGATTTTCTAAAAGAGTTTTCGCAACGACATTTCAACACAGACAATTTGCGAGAAATCGTCCAGTCTGGTTACTATGGTTGTGGATTACACATACTTCACTATTACTCACTTTTCAACTTAATAATTTCTTCTTCAACTAGAATCTTCGAGTTTATCACTTAACTTATTATTTTCCCTTCAACTATTCCTCATTTCTTGATTATTTTTGGTTATTCTTCATTTCTTGCAAACTGTTCTGCCTTTCATTCTAGTTTTCATTTCATTTCAACAATTTTCCTTTATATATTTCGTCATTTCCATCAACTGTTTTAAATATTCCTCTATTGCTACATCAAAAACTTCAAAATATCAAACTTCAACTATCAAATGTCAACAATAATTATCTTTTAGCAACAAATATCTTGTTCCCACTGTCGATGTTTGTAACAAATTCAACCTTCACTCTGTATAAGAATGTTAAATATAGAATGCAACAGCGACGTTACTGTAAACTTTCTTTTTGTTCAAAGTAAATGAATAAAAGAAAGAGTAACATTGTTTAAGGAGGGGTAACAAAAAGAAATAAGCAAAACATACCTTAATTAATTTAATTAATTAAATTAATCTCAGAATTTGATAGAATTATTGTCTATGGATGTTTCCTATTTTTTCTTTCAGGTTAGACATTAATTTTGTCACATTACTTTTTGCGAGGACGATGTACTATTATATAAGCTTAAATACGATGAAAATATTGCACAGGATACGGGCGAGAAATGAGAACAAAACGAAGGCTTATACTTTATATCCGAAAATTATGTTGCTTTTCCATTCTGCCACCATTATTCCATACAATGCATATATGTTGAATATAAGTTAAACTTTAATGGTACACAATACACATTAAACGTACTAAAAATTTTGATTTGTCTGTAATAATTTTTCAGTACCTTTTATGTTTTGTAGGTATATTTTATACCGTTACTTGCAAATGCAGGGTAGCCCATCGAAAACATACCGCAAGGCATTACAGGGTAGTAAAGAATTTTTCGGCAAAATCCAAAAACAGGTCAAACTTCTTTGTGAGGGGCACAACTTTTGGCTCAAAAAGCATACCAAAATCTTCAACCCCCTAAGTGGGGGTGCTATCCCCTAAATTTTTTCAAATGGGAATGGGTTCAAGTGGGGGGTCATTAGAAAGGGCTTTTAATTCTCTATACATCGATTCATACTTTTTGAAAATCGATTCATTATTTTAGAAAATATGCAGCTTTGAAAATACGAACAATATTTTTGACGAGAAATGCGAAAATCGATTTAATTTTACTTTAAAACTTACGGTATTAGTCAAGTAAATGCTGAAAATGTTGTCCGCCAACTTGCATACAATGATACAGGTTGTCTTCAAACCGTTGTCGAACTTTCTGGAGCACTTGCGGTGTTACTTCGCGCCATACATTAATGATTCGTCCTCGCAGATCTTTCAAGGTATCAGGTGGAGTGCTGTAAACTTTGCTTTTAATGTGCCCCCAGAGAAAGAAATTTAAAGGATTTACGTTGGGTGACCGAGGGTACTATCCATTGCCACTTGCCCCAATACCGCTATTTCCGTAGGTTCATTTAGTACCGGATTTTCAACCTGCCTTTTTTTGTTATGAACGGAGCCAGTTTCGCGAAATTTGGCCACCAATTCGCGAACAATTTTTCCAGACGCATGTTTCTCAGGATGCCGTTGGTTGAACAGTTCGGCGATCCGATTTCCGCATTCATTGTTTTTGAAAAAAGCTCAATAATTTCTACTCTTTCTGGAATTGAGTACACCATAATTAATCAATTTAAAAGACTCGGTAGTATTGGTACCTTTCAACTACAAGTCACAAGACAGTTATCTAGCAACTTCTTGTGGCCTATCTAAATACGAAACAAAAAGGGGACAATTTTTTGCTCACCACAATCAGACTAAAGAATTCGCAAATCAGAAAAAAAACCAGCGAATTCTTTTGAAGGAATTTACCAAGCTAATACCGTAAGTTTTGAAGTAAAATTAAATCGATTTTCGCATTTCTCGCCAAAAATATTGTTCGTATTTTCAAAGCTGCATATTTTCTAAAATAATGGATCGATTTTCAAAAAGTAAGAATCGATGTATAGAGAATTAAAAGCCCTTCCTAATGACCCCCCACTTGACCCCCATTCCCATTTAAAAAAATTTTGGGGATAGCACCCCTACTTAGGGGGTTGAAGATTTTGCTATGCTTTTTGCGCCAAAAGTTGCCCCCCTCAGAAGCAAACTTTACCTGTTTTTGGATTTTGCCGAAAAGTTCATTACTACCCTGTAATACCTTGCGGTACGTTTTCGATGGGCTACCCTGTATATGGTGTCCATAGAGAGATTGAATCTTCTCTTCCATAAAAATTTAAAAACATATTTGTTACTAAACTACTTTAAATTTAAATATTAATGCCAGAATTCAATATTGTTCGACTAAAAATATTTGAATAGTTAAATCAGTTTTATCGTAGCTTATGTATTCTAGTCAAATACATTATTTTAACAAGATTGAAAGTAATGTTGGAAAAATTCTAAGGAAATAAATACATTTGTGTTAAATGGATGTTGCTTCACTAAAAATGACTTGAAGGTAAATGCCTAAAGATTTCTTGTTTTTAGTCAATTTTTTTTTATTTATTAACAAAAATTTAAGTCTCCACAACATATATATCCACCTAAGTAGATCCCCGTTCTTTCAGCGTCATTCAGAATTTATCTGAATAAAGCCAGGTGGGTATAATTGGACTACACAAATGTGATATAGTAGAGGAAAATAAAGAACATGTCATGATTATCAACTTCTGAAAATCCTCTAGAAAATTGGTCGTTTGGATTGAAGCAGTAATTCATATCTACCGAGCAATGGCGTGGCAATAAAACGGGAACACGGACTAGGTATACCTACTAAAAACCTAACGGTGGCAAATTTCCATGGCAAATTACTAGGAGATTTATAAATAAAGCCATTTTTTTGTTGTAATTAGTGTAACACTAATATTGTACAAATTGTACCCTCTAGATACTCTAGACTTGGCTTTACTAAAAATGTTTGAACACTGTTCAATAGTATGGTCTTAGAAAAAAAATTACATTAATTTAAAATACCAAAATCTAAAATGTAACTAATTAACTAAGAAATGCAAAAGGCACTACTCAGATTTTTTTTTTTTAATTCACAACTTTAACAGTAGGCTACACTTATTTTTTGATAAGAATTTTATTCCCGCAATATTTGTATTTACACTGAAATTATCCTGTACTTACTTTATTCTTTTAGGTGTTAAACATACAGTTTGTACAATATTTGTTGAGATAGAATTCCAAGAAACGAACAAGCCAATAAAGTTCTGCTACCGGAACTACTTTAACGATTTACTGCTGCAGGGGCGTGCCTTGAAACTTTCCGCGTTATTTTCAGAATATTATAATATTATAAGGTAAATAAAAAGATAAAAAAAATACAGGGTGCCCCGAGGTAATGAACCAAAATTCATGAGTAGAGTCTCGAAGCAAAAATATTACGATTTAGTCGAACTTATCTTAGTCCAAAAGTTGATAGTTAAAGCGATGCAGGGTGTTAAATGTAAAATATTGTTTTTGTTTTTTTCATTTATTTCTTAATAAATGCAAATATCTACACGAAATTTTGGGGTTTGGGGTTCTTTGGGTCGAGGAATTGAAATATATTCACATTTTGGTTATAGTTAATAGATGGTGCTAGCTGCAGTAGATTGAATGTGTTAAAAACAACATAACTTTTTTATACTTTAAGGTATCTCACTTCTCATGTCAAATTCTTATTTTCCAACTTTTTTATACTTTATGAAAATAGCTGTCTCGCACCGTTTTCGAGATATTTAGCTTTGAAACTTCCAATGCTGTTGCATTAAATTACGATTAAGTACCTATCTATTATTAATTTAGCGGTAAATTTTTTTAAATAGGCTTTTAAAGTTATATCAAAATAGAAGGCAGCCAAATCGAAAGCCTTTTTAATCGACTGGGAGAGACTGGTACGTTTCCTCCTAAAAGGAACAAGTGGGACACATCAGGCGCACTATTACAGTTGACCAAGAAGAAATTTTAACTCGGGAGGCAGAAAACGCAGTTAGTAGTAGGCAAATAGCTAGAACCACCGATGTAAGTAAAAGTAAGTCGTAAAAATTTTTTATAAGGAAGAGTTTTTTACTACCATTTTACACCAGTCCAAAATCTTTTACCAGCAGACTTCCCAGGTCGATTACAGTTTGCGCACTTTATGCGTACTCTTGCAAAACTTTGACCGTTAATTTTTATATTTAAAAATTATTATGTACTATTTACCGATGAAGTCACCTTTACTCGTTGAGGAGTTTTCAATTTTAGAAACAAGCATATATGGGATAATTAAAATCCTTACGTAGTCACTGAGCGTCACTTTCAACGAGAATTCAAGTTTGGTGTGGAATTATAGGGAACCACCTTCAGAGTCCACATGAACTTCCTCCGAATTTGATCGGTGACTTGTATTTAGATTTCCTGCAGCACTATTTAGTTAATTACCTGGATGATTTACGGCAGAATATTTACTTTATGCAAGATGGGGCTCCCCCTTATTTTTCTGTACAAGTACGGAACTATCCTGATCAAACTTTTCCGGATCGTTAGATAGGTCGTGAGAGTCGAATGTCCTCGCAATCCTGATTTCAGGCCCACGAACTTTTGTTTTTGGAGTTAGATAAAATCAGTTATTTATGGAGAAACTATAAACACCCGGAAGAACTTTGGCAACAGGTTTTAAATGCGGCGGTCATTTCGCGATAAAGATTTATACTTTAAAATCTTTTCAATCTTTTAATAAACACGTTGATAAATGTATTGAAGTTAGAGGTGGATATTTTGATCAATTATTGTCCAAAAGGCATATTTTTTACTAATGTTTACTATTTTACTGTTCATTACAATTTTTTATTCTAAATAAACCCTTGTTTTGACATTTCTAAATGATTTTAATTATTTCAACTATTTACATTGGAAGTTTCAAATCTCGAAAACGGTGCGAGACATCTACTTTCATAAAATATACCTTTTTGTGTTAAAAAAGTTGGAAAATAAGAATTTGATACCAAAGATAAGATACCTTAAAGTAGGTATAAAAAAGTTATATCGTTTTTGACACATTAAATCATCTGCAGCTAGCGCCCTCTATGTGTATCAAAAATGTGAACAGATTTCAATTCCTCAACCCAAAGAACCCCAAACCCCAAAATTTTGTGTGGATATTTGCATTTATTAAGAAATAAATGAAAATAAAACCAAAATAATATTTTATATACAACACCCTGTATCTCTTTAACTACTAACTTTTGGACTAAGGTAAGTTCGGCTAAATCACAATATTTTTGCTTCGATATTCTACCATGAATTTTGGCCCATTACCTCGGGACTACCCTGTATATAAAATAGATTTTTTTTGGATTAAAATGTGTTTTTATTTCTTTCACAGTATAGTAGAATACAAATTATAAATAAACTAGAAGATAAAATAATTATAAACACGCTCGTAAAAAAAAGGAATAAGAGGGTAAATTCTGAATATGTCGGCCTACTTAAAATTACATTTAAACAAAGCAGAATTTTAACAAGGATTTTTTTTTCATAAAATGAGAAATAAAAAAGTATTCTCCCTTTTCAGTTCTACTCGTGGACTAGGTAGGTATTATTTTATTGTTTTATATTAACTATTGCAGCATTGTCTCAACAAAATAATTATTTATTATTTCAATCAGTAGGTAATTTGATTATATTAAGACGATGACTGAAGAAAACAATGCCTTTATTTTGTTGCAATTAACAAGGTTAGCATGTTTATATTACCTTGTCAATATATATGTTCAAATCATTGTTGTCAATAACATTATTATTTACAGTAGTTTCAGTAACAAATAATGTAGTAGATAATTTATGAATTTTATAGATGTGATGGAGTATATCTTGATACAAACAATCTAGACATTTAAAATGATACATTAAAAACGTCCAGAAATATTTTTAAACCTACTTTCAGAAAAATAAAACATATTCTCAAATATACAGAGGAAATTAAAGAAAATAAATGAATATACGGGGCATATCAACAAAGTAAGGGTACTGAGACTCTGATGCTCTGTGATTTTTATTTTCGACCAAATTAGCAACACTCCATTCAAGGCCAAGATGTTGGGAGCAGAACGCACCCTCATTTGTCTCAGTCAGTTAGAACTGTTATTGTAGTGGCGTCTTGAAATGAGTACCACCAGTGGGGGGCGTAATCCAGTTTCTTCTTGCAAAGGGACATGCGCCGTTCCAGATTTTTAACGAAATCAAAACTGTTTATGGGGATGGTATGATCAATTGTGCTAATGTGCACAAGCGGTGTCGTGAGTATAAAACTGGCAGAAACGACTGAGCGTGTTTCAATCGTGACTGATGAGATGGTGAACAATGAAAAAATGCTTCGTGGCGACCGTCGATTGACTTCGGGCGAGATGAATGTAGTGTTTTCACAAATCTCCAGATCTCTTCTGCGTGAAGGTTGCATGACAATGCACGTCCCTACACAGCCAACGCCTCAAAGCAACTCTTGAATTGATTCGGTTGGAACATAATCCACCACCCCGTTTACAGCGCTGAGGTCAGCGTGCCAGGTGGCACCCTCTGATTTTCATCTTTTCTCTTTTTTGAAGGCGTTTATGGTTGTAAATAGGTTTTCTACCGACACACACAGCGCCATGAAACAATGGGTCCGACTACTATGTCCGAAAAAATAGTGTTTGATGTAGGACCTACCTTTCTGAACATGTAAATTTGTCATAAATATACTGCCACTTAGATTTTTAAAAAATTGAACAATCTTACTTTGTAGATACGCCTCGTATTCTAAAAAACCGCAACACTACTTAAAATGTTAAATTCTACAAATTGTTTCTGTGGCGGCATATGGATTTAAATCTGAATAATAATTTCTTGCATCAGTAAGTTTCAAATGGAATTTTAAATAGCGTACAGCCATTCTGAAAAACAAAACCTAACCTTGTTCATTAAACTTGTATCCAAAATTTTGTCAGATTAAACTCCAGTTTAATTTATAGATTTTATCTATGGTATGTAGGTTTTCACGGCTGATATCCATGCAATGATCTTCCGGGTGTCGAAGCGGTTTATTCATGCCTCATCAGAAACCAAGGCGCGATATTTAGAAGAGATTTATGACTACAAAATACACCGCCACAAATACATTTACAGTGGCCGTAAAATATATATTTTAATAAAAAAATTGCCTTTCATTCATCGCATCGTATTGAACTACAAACTTCATTCTGCGTTTCATAGTAACCTTCTATTGAAATTAGTTCAATGATTTGGCTATCATGACTTTCTCTCTTAAATATTAAGTTTTTCATTATTTATGGCGATTGAAATATCGTCGCAATTGAAACATTTTGTTACACAAATGCAGGTTACATACAGTGTGGCCCAGGACACAGAATCAGCACACCAATCTAAATTTTATTTGAAAAAACAAATACGGATGTTTTTTTTGTATTATACATTGAGTATAATGGCCTTCTAGATGTATTTTTAGAACTGATTATTATTCAGTCGGTCTGTATTGCCTGCTGTAATTATTTTCAGCTACTTTTTCGAAAAACACTTTTTTTTATTAAAAATATGAATAATAATTTTAATAATACAAAATATATACTTACAATTTAGTTTTATATTTGTTTAGCTGACCAAGACAATTTCTAAAAAATTTTTGCCTCGCACGATTTGAACGATTTTTTTTGTGTAAATGTACTTGCAGAACAAATTACCATAATCCAGTAGGCAATCAATGGTTTGCTGCGATTTTTATTGTGAATGACTTTTGGTAAAATCACATTAGGAATTTTTTTGCACTAAAACCCCTACCTATATCCCAAATTTGACCAGTGGAGAATAAAGTTTATTTAAATAAATTCAAAAACGAGTTCAGCTTCAAAGAACCCCGCAAAAAATCAATGGAAAATGGGTCCCAGTCGATTTTGCAAAAATTGCAATATGTTATAGTTTTTGACTTTCTGATTAAAAGCTGTCATGGACCCAAAGTGATCCTATGAATAGTTTCAGAGATAAAGAGGGGGGAAGTATTTTGGCTATATGCCTGAGTAAGCTTCACGAAGTTTCAAGCTGAACCTGAATTCGGGGGAGATCAGATAAAGGTCGTTTCAAGGTCAAACTGAAGAAAAGACTTGTAGAATTTTACAGATTGTATTAAGAAGATAATTAACCGTGTTACATATATATTCTTCTGGATTGCAATGATTGATTTAATGGTCAAGAACAAGCAAACAATTAGTTGATTATAAAATACTCAATTTTCAGATAAATCGACTGGGACCCACTTTCCATTTGTTTCATGCGAAGCTTGAATTGAATGACCTTAACTTGATTTCCAGGTGACCTTATAGGGCTAAGCTAACCTCGAATTCAGGTCCAGCGACCTCAAAAGCATACATACTTACAGGTTAACACGTGAAAGGCCTTTTCTTTACTTTGACCTTGAAATGATCTTGACTTAACCTAAATGTGATTTTGTAGGGTTAAGTTATTACCGAATTCAGTTCCCCCTCCAAAAAAACATATGTACGCACTGGTTGAAATTCAATGCAAGACTTTTCTTTAGTTTGATCTTGAAATGACCTTGAATTGACTTGAAGCTGACCTTTAGGGTTACGCTATCTCACGATTCAGATTCTGTGAGCCCAAAAACCTTATACACTCATTGGTTAAAATTCAATACAAGTCTTTTCTTCAGTTTGACCTTGAAACGACCTTCACCTGACCTCCAGGTGACCTTAGACAGCTAAGCTATCCCCGAATTCAGGTTCAGCGATCCCAAAAGCATTGTACCTAGTGGTAAAAATTCATTACATGCCTCAGTTTTTGAATCCATCAATTTGAAACTTCGTGAAGCTTACTCAGGCCTACAGCCAAAATCACATACTTTCCCCCTCTTTATCTCTGAAACTACTCATAGGATCACTTTGGGCCCATGAGAACTTGTGATCAGAAAGTCAAAAACTATAACAACTACAATTTTAGCAAAATCGACTGGAACCCATTGATTTTCTAATAAATCTAGACTAGTCAGTTACTAATTGGAAAATCTTACCTTAGTTTATTTTCATAGTTGTATGCATTCCATGTGCGTACTATATTTTAAAATTTTAATAACAACTACAAAAAAGATACCTTTTTAGCTGTTAGTATTTCAACGCAATTGAAGAAAGTTTAATTACCTAGTCCGGTTTTAAGTAATGTTGATTTACACGAGGTAAAATTCGATAATGGATTATTATATAGGATATTGATATAGATATGAGGTCTGTTCAGATAATAACGGAGCATTATTTTTTTAAAACTTTATTATTAATTTTATACGTTACTTGTCCTTGTTTTTTTTTCAAATTACTACCCTTCCCTATTCACACACGGTGTTTCCATTTCGCGAAGCAGTCATGATAGCTTCATTTGAAAGGGCCTTTAAAGTCTGCGACGAATTTGCTTTCATGTCATCAATAGTCTGAAAACGGCGGCGGTGTTCTTTCAGCACTGAATTTAAATTTAATTTAATTTCTAAAGTAAGAAAAAACCACAAGGAGCCAGGTCTGGCGAGTAAGTAGGGTGAGTAGTGATGTTAAATTACTTGTAATTTATGTAATTTATGACATTTAAATTTTACGACATTTTAAAGTGTACTCAGCTTGTTTAGCTTCTCAGTACTCAGCTTCTATAAAACTAGTCCTGCGATTCAATGATTAAAAAATAATATTTGTCAATTTTTATGCAAAAAATTAAAATTTTTATTCATATAAGTAACATGTATTACAATTAACAGTTTTTAATTCTTCGTCCTTTATTTCTGTTACCTTTTCTACCTCTTTCATTCTATCTATTTGTCAGTTCGGTCTTTGCATGGTCAACCTAATTTACGTATGTTACAAAAATTACATAAATTATGTCCGTTATCTCGCGGTGCGTAATTTTACGGTAATTTTACAGTAATTTATGTAAGTAACAATTTGTCATTTTACCATTTACATCACTAAGGGTGAGGGATTGCAGTAATATGATTTTTGGCACAAAACTGATGAATTAAGAATGCAGAAGAACAAATTTTGCTGCATGTTCAATTTTTCAGTCAAAATTTCATGGCATGACTCAATTGACATGTCAACCTCATCTACAATTTCTGTGACAGTCAATGTGCGATTTGCACGCACCAAATCTTTGAACGGGTATTATCAGTTGAAGTCTTGCTGGTTGAGGATCATCGTCAATTGATTGACGACTACTTTTAAATCGTGAAAACCATTCGTAACATCGTGTACGATCCAGAGCATTATCTCCGCAAGCTTGTTTCAAAAGTTAAAACTTTTCCGTGAAAGTTTTCTCCAGTTTCACGTAAAACTTTTCGTGTTGTTGTTCCAGAAAATTGCACACTTGAAAAATCGTCAAAAGCGTTGCACTCAAATAACAATATCATGAAAACTAAATGAGATATCAAGAATCCAAGAAGGTGTAGTTACAAAGGAGGTTATGAGCAAATCAATGCTGCCAACCGCAAATCATTAAATATCTTCATTAGCATGTAATTCAAAAAGTTCAGTTATTTTCTGCACAGACCTCATACATACAGGCTACTAATCTACAACTACTGTGTTTTTACAGTTCAAAACAACGAAAAACGAAAAACGTGATGCACAGTTATGGATGAAAATGTATAAAACAAGTGACCCGAAATTTCTCATCTCAAAATAATTCAAGATAATGATCTAATAACGAAAGTTTGTAGATATCACCTTCCATCCTGCATCTTAATTCACAAACCTCTTTAGCGCAATGTTCTCGGACATTGACCGAAGCTTGTTTTGTCGCCTTTGCTAATACCTGACACCTACTGAAGCAATAATGTTCCAAATTAGGAGTCATGCAGTAATAACATTACATTCTGATATTATGGAATCCTACGTTGTGTTAAACGAGTGGGATGAATGTCGATTATGGCGATTTTCTTTTTCTTCGATCTAATTGTACGAGAATATATTTACATTTACATTGTTTATGAAATATTGACCGTATTAACGGAAAATTACAAGATATTTTTTTTTTAATAATTACGGTAAGGCCGTATCAGTAATTTTTTTTTCTTTTAAATTCTACTTAAATTTGAGTTTAGACCTAAATTTATTTTTCACTGATCTAATTATCTTATTTGTGAAACTGTGTCTAAACATAATAAATATAGGATGCTCGTTTAGACCAAGGGTCGGCAACTGGCGGACCGCGGTCCAGATCCGGACCGCGGAAGGTAAAATACTGGACCGCCAAAAATTTTTTGAAAGTATAAATTACTCAAATAAATTATTTAAAATATGTTTTTTACGTTTAAGTGCCAATCTTACCATTTTTTCTAGTATTTTACAATTGTGTGAGTTCTTAATTGTTAGTAAGCAGATTAAATTTGAGTCCAAATTAAAATAAAAAAATAATATGAATTTTTTTTTGGACCTCGTTAAAAATTTTCAAAAGTATCCGGACCCCACCTAAAATTACTTGCCGACCCCTGGTATAGACTATCATAATTTCGGGAGGTTGTTTCTTATTTCCTAAATTAAAGTCAGTGCTGAAAGGACGCCGTTTTCAGACTATTGATTACATCAAAGCAAATTCGTCACAGCCATTTCAATTGAAGCTATCCCAGGAATATTGTTGGGAAAAGTGTGTGAATAGGGGAGTGGAGTACTTTGAAGGAAACAAGGACCAATAATAATGTATAAAATTAATAAAGTTTAAAAATCTAAAGTTCGGTTATTTTCTAAGCAAACCTCGTATCTCTATATAATTCAGTAGACTGATATCATTAGAGATATTTGAGTAAATGTCAAGATCCTGTAGCTTCATTTAGCTTTTTCGTTTGAATTGGTTTTAATCGCTTTTACATCTTACATATTCGAAGCATAAATACTTGCAACATAATCAATGTGTGAGCAGAAACCGGTGGCTATAGAAAAACCGGTACTTCAAACATCGCAATTTCATTAATATTTCTGACCATCTTTTAAAGAACTGGCAAACTGTCTATATTTAATTAACTGATTTGCTTTACTAAACTAAACAAAGTTTTATAAATTAAGTTTTAATTCCTGACAAAATCTTAACGGTCGATTTAAATAGAACATGTCTAGAGTTTTATTATTTGAACATCAGTATAAGGAGGAGTCACCTCAGGGAATGTGCAACCTTGAATCTTTTTTCAATTTACTTCAGGCACATATCTTCAGGTGTATTCAACTTAAAACTATGCTCTTTGAAGCAACGGCCTTGTAGGTATTAACGGGAAATATTTGCATTTATTGCGGCTTATACACTGATTGGTAATGTAAATTATTGTAAAAACACATCACATTATAAGAAATAAGTACGATGACAAACGGCTTCATTAGTAATGACTGTTTTGAGCCACAATTTGTTCATGAATTAATTCATTCACGAAGTTCTCCACGAATTATCTAGTTAATGGTTTGGTCTTACATAGTTATAGAATTTGACTCTTAGAATATAAATTTTATATTCTAAAATTTGACTCATGAAAAACTCCAACCAAACCAATCATCATAACCAATCATAATAAAAATAAATCGTTCCCATTGGACTAATTTTAAAGCAATTAATGCCCCTATATGACAACAACTTTGATCATTACACTTGTTCAAGTTCATAAGACATAGTTGCAATGAACTCATTTAGCATATTTCTTTTAATTCATATTCAGATACATCGAAATTAGTTAATCACAGCTATTTTTCAACAGTTTCTTTCTAAATAATGAAAACAGAGCGCGGGAAAATGCACGGAAGTTATACTTATTAACTTCTGAGATTAACTGGTTTTTTCAGAAATGTAAAATGTTAAAGCATTATATTTAAGTAAGATTTTGACGCGCAAAAGAAACATCATCTACTTTCAACTGTTTTTTGTATTTATTAAATACATAAGAAATTAATATGATATCGACATAAAACAAATAGAAATAATTCTAAATCATATATTGAAGGTTAATTCGAATTTAATGAAGATATTTGTCCTAGGTTTCATGATTTCATTACTGGTGGAAAAACGGAAACTATTATTTGAGCCACATGTCGGTAGCTTTGTCTTCTAATTGGGAATAAAGAAATCTTGTTGTGCCTGTTTTTTATTTAATCAACACTTCATCGTCAGGATACTTCAGTCCCATATGTTTTACCGATCAATCAAGAAAAAGGGAATGAAAGAAATCTGATTAAACAACAAATCATAACACAGAAATAACTTTAATGTCTAATATAGTTTGTATGAAAGGTTTATGAATAAAATCTGCATACACTTACCGTAGAAGCAAAATAAGTTTAAACAATAACTTCGATTAATAATAATGTTATAAAGTCTAACAATGTTAACATCAAAATTAAATAAAAATACTGATAGATCTGAATGAGATATTTTTAAAAACCGTTTCAAGTTTTTAATAAAAAGTATAGTTCTTTTCATACTTAGTAGACATAAAAAATGTCGGTAAGTGTGATAAGGGGAGAGTAGGGCAAGACAATTTTTAAATGTCCGTAGAAAATAAATGTTATGACAGCTAATTTATTTCACAAATCATAATGCTCTTATCAGGTACACTCATCTAGATAAATTAATGAGAAATAAAGTGATATTAATCAATAATTACATATCTTGTCAGGTATACAATTTAAAGGTTGTTCCGCTTTACCCTAGGTGGGCGGGATTTTGAATCGCCAGACGTGGGCCCTGTGATGCAGATATGCAAAAATATTCCCTAAACGAATAATTGAAGCGTTCGGGGGAACAAGGTACATAAGTCACATTTTCACAAAAACTGAGATATCTCGACACAGAATCCGGCCAGAAGAAGGTCCTATGCCACATAAAAAAAATTCTGAAAACTACCGAAAGATGGCGGTACTCTACTTAAAAGTTCTTGTTCTGCAGTCGAAATATTTAGATTATTTGCAGTCAACAAGGTCACAAGCCGCACAAATTTCATCATGGCTACCAAGCGACAGTTGTCATATAAACGAAAAGTGTTTGATAGTGACTCAAATAACAGCGATGGTGAAAATATTTTCGACTCGGACGATAGCGTGATGGACAGAGATTATTCTCCATCTGAGAGCAGTTCTGATTCTCTATCAGAAAATGGATTATCGGTAAATAATTAATTTTGTGGCTTATAACCTTACTGCCTATTTTTTTGTGTGGCATGTGCCATTTATTTCTGTAAATGTATTTTGTTATATTTTTCAAATATAAGTTGGTTTTATTTTTTTTTATTTTAATATAATTATAAAACCAATAAATTCTCACTAAAATTGCCACATATAATAGGCCCATTCAGTGATATATAATTTTAAACTTTTTCTTTCATTTTCTGATAGTATTTAACCACCTAATTATATCTTAAACCTTACTGCCTATTTTTTTGTGTGGCATGTGCCATTTATTTCTGTAAATGTATTTTGTTATATTTTTCAAATATAAGTTGGTTTTATTTTTTTTTATTTTAATATAATTATAAAACCAATAAATTCTCACTAAAATTGCCACATATAATAGGCCCATTCAGTGATATATAATTTTAAACTTTTTCTTTCATTTTCTGATAGTATTTAACCACCTAATTATATCTTAAAAAATTAAATAAATAGGATTAATAATAAGTGATATATTTAATTCTGAATTTGTAAGACCCTTAAAAAGGTCAACACTGCGAGAGAACAGCTAATGACGTCACGATACCGGCCACTCGGCGATCAAGTCGCGAGCAGACGGAGAGATGTGTAGATATTTGCTATACTTTTACCTATATTATATATCTATATTTTTAAGTGTATAAATAGAAAGTGTATAAGAGATATACATCAAGTCTTGTTGAAATGCATTTTTCACACAACATATTTATTATAAACATAGAATGTCTTGGAATATCTAAATACATTTTCGGATTTTTCTCAATGACGTAATTTTGCCTTCCATTTTGTGTACAAATGTACCCAACGTACTAGACTCGGTACTTGTGGATGTATGCGACGACGTGTATGTGCGAGCAACTCAGAACCACCCTCGTTTTTCTTTGATTGCCCGTCTATATTATTATTTAAATAAATTACTTATAGGTGCCTCTCGCAACGTATTTCGAAATTTTTGTGGACGGGAACGTTTAGATGGGGTAGAATTTATTTTTTCGACATAAATTTGAAAATTCTGCTCTAAATGTTTAAATAATAATATTTATAACCTCTTAGACGGGCAACCAAAGAAAAACGAGGGTGGTTCTGAGTTGCTTATAGGTCCCTCTCGCCGACGTATTTCGAAATTTTTGTGAACGGGTACGTTTAGATGGGGCAGAAATTTTTTCCAGCATAAATTTTATAATTCTGCTCTAAATGTTCAAATAATAATATTTAAAACCCTCTAGATGGAAAACCAAAGAAAAACTAGAGTGGTTCTTAACTGCTTATAGGTCCCTGTCGCCGTCGTATTTCGAATTTTTTGTGAACACGAACATTTAGATGGGGCAGAATTTATTTCCGGCATAAAGTTGAGAATTGTGCTCTAAATGTTCAAATAATAATATTTTACAACCCCCTAGACGTGCATCCAAAGAAAAACGAAGGTGGTTTTGAGTTGCATACCGTGGCTGGGGAAACCGTGGATAACATCACACAAACTTTTCATTTTTCGGTAATGAAATAAATATTTTATTCGGAGTCGATCCTGAGGTACTTTTGCAGCCTGGAACTATACAATATTTGTACAATCCTCGGTTTCGACCCATTTAGACATAAAAACAATAATTAACGAAACTGCGAATCGATCCACATATCGTATGTATTAACACAGAATGGGAAGAGAGCGAGCGTGAGCGGAGTGCTCTATTATGACGTCAGGCAATGGTTGCTCAACGTTTTTCCGCGCTCTGTTTTCATTAATTTATTTCACACATTTCTCGTTGAAACAAAAAATTGATTTTTGGCATACTAACTAATTAAAGGGTAAACTTTTGAAATATGCAATAAAAAAATTTTACTGAATGGGCCTATTGGAACGTAAACTAAATCTTGTGCTCGATAATAACCTAAAAATTTTCCATGTGGCTTATGACCTTCTTGAGTACGATATTCACTTTGCACTGTTAGCTACTTATTTTTGTTTCAGTCATCTGAAAATGATTCAGAAGATAATTTGACAAGTAAGGCTTAATTAGAATTTCAAAACTTGCGGGTAATACAGGATGAGGTAGAGGTAGCAAGAGGTAATTTACAAACGCCCGATAAAGCCACTCATTCTCGTTGGCGCAAAACAAACGTTGAGTGCAGAAAGACACAAAAAGCAAAAACTAAACGAAATCGAGGCCATGCATATGAAAATAGTAGGGGAAAAATGGTTATGGATAGAAGGATTAGTCCCCAATGTACGTGCAATAAAAAATGTAGAGCGCAATTGCAGGGAAAGGAAGTCAACATTTTTAATTCATTCTGGGATTTAGGTTCATACAGAGAGCAAAACGCTTATCTTTTTGGATCTATCAAGGCCTAAGAAGCGCTCGTACAGTAAAAAATAAAAAACCGTCAATCGTCTAGAAAAGTAACATACCAATATTTTGTGAAAGTAAATGGAATAGACGTCCAGTTATGTAAGCAAGAGTTTATGTCAGTTCATGGATTACAGAACTCTTCGAAACGAGTCCGGCTTATTTGTAACCAAATATTTGAAGGAAGAAGCGTCCCAAAAAATGACAAACGCGGGAAACATCACAACAGACCCAACAAAATACCATTGGAACAAATACAATCGGTCCATGATCACATCAGAGCTTTTCCAAAATATGTAAGCCACTACAGTAGAAAAAAGAATCCCCACAGAGTATATCTGAATCATGACATGACTATTTCTAGGCTGTATAGAGGACTTTTATATTCAATGGTGTAAGGAAAGGAATATTGTACCAGTTAAAGAAGACAAATATAGGAGAATATTTTGTAATGAATATGATATAGGGTTTAAGTTACCAAAAAGTGATACATGTCACACTTGTGATTCTCTACATATTCTCAATGAAAGCGCAAATAGTAAACAAAATGAAGAAGGAAGTAAAAGATTAAAAATACAGTTAGAATTACATCACAGAAAAGCCGAAGCAATGCAAAATAATTTAAAAGAAGAAATATAATTTGCAAAAATAAACAACAAAAAATTAGTTATTGCTTTCGACTTGCAACAAACTCTCCCAACTCCAAGTCTTACTGTTGGTCCAGCGTTTTATTTAAGAAAGGCTTGGACATATAATTTGGGAATACATGATTGTACAACGGGAAAGGCAACCATGTTTATGTGGACAGAAACAACAGCCAAAAGAGGAAGTGAGGAAATAGCGAGTATTTTACTTAAATACTTTTCTTCTCCAGAAACAAATGAACAAGATGAGCTTGTTATTTTTACAGACAATTGTGGGGGGCAGAACAAAAATTGGCTCCTAATGTCCTTATGGTTACAACTTGTAAGGGAGAAAAAATTTAAGTCTATTGAACATCGCTTTTTGATATCAGGACACACGTACTTACCTTGCGACAGAGACTTTGCGGTGATAGAGAAGCATAAGCGGTTTCTAAAGCAAGTATATTATCCAGAAGACTGGTACGAAGCTGTAGCCAAATGCAAACGAAATAATCCGTTTAACGTCGTTGTTATGCAACAAGAAGATTTCTTTACATTTAGCAATATCTCCATGTTAAAGAAAAATACCTCTGACTATAAGGAGCCATTAAATGTCAACATGGCGCGATGGTTTCGTTTTCAATCAGAGGATCCAAATGCATTGTTTATAAAACATATGCTTAATGGTCTCTTTAAAAACGTGAATGTTGGAAAACGAGGAAACAAACTCAGTCTTCACCGCAATGACGTTTTAAATACTCTGAATCATAAATACAAGGAGCCTGTAAAACGAAATAACAAGAAAGTAACCGATTTAAAGAAACTTTTGCAGTCCAATAAACCAAATTTTCTATTTAAACATTTTCGGTAACACTGAAAATCAGATCATCGATGATGAAAATCAGGATGAAGCAGAATGTATAGACGGAGATGAGTTGGGAAGATGATGAATAAGAACGATTGTTTTTGTTTTTTTTTGTTTGTAACAACTTACCAAAGAATAACATTGTTTATTTTCTTATGAAAGTCGATAGGGCATCCAAATGCAATGTTCCTATATTCAAAGAATATTTGTTTTACTTAGGTATATAAAAAAGGCACAAGCCACATTTTTTACACAAATCTTTAATAAATTTATAAAAAAAACGATTTGATTTTTTTAGCCTTAATATCATACATTTTTTGGTAATATAACAAAATTCCATGAAACTTTCAATTAAAAAAAATGAATTTGATTTAGGGATTTAAATGAAATCTTTAAAGTTAATTTTCTCGTAATATGTTAGATGTGGCTTAAGTACCTTGTTCCCCCAAACGCTTCAATTGATAAATTGAATGAAATTAATTTAGTCAGATATTTACGTTTAAAATATTAAGTTATGTTCTGAAAATATAAGAATAGGCTGAATTTGCATACATTTATATAAAGAATAATTACATTATTCACTTCATTCTTGAAATGTATGTTGTTCATTTTTAGTACAATACTAACTCGCCCAAACATTTGGCACAGCTAGGCTGGCAACAAAACAAATTCTGAACATCTCTCCAAGACGTACGTTATTCACAAATTCCTAATGTGAGACACAGACAATCAACAATGAGATACGGTGAACTTATTACTTTAAATTTCTAATATTTCAATTTGCGCGGTACAGGGCAGGAGTTGGTGCTACAACAATGATGTCATTCTTATTTCTTAGAGTAGTGTTTTGAGTAGTGATTTTTGTGTTTTTATTGGATAACTTTTATAATTCACTGCAATTGTTTTCAATTTACAGCCATTGTGTTGTAGTGTCTGTTGTGAATTGTTTGAAGCGAGACTTAAATGTTATATTCTGTAAACTTTGCCTAAATACGACCCTGTTCTGCTAGGCAGACAAATATTTACGACCCCGTTTTTGTCGTCATCGGCAATATAAAAGAGTTTTTTATTTCTACAATATATATACATATATGTAAAGAACTATATTTGTTATGTTACTACTTTTTTAAAGCACTGTGTTTAGTTTGTGATTCTTAATGTCGATGACGTTTAACACTAACCTACTTCAAGTGAAATAGAATTTGTTTAATGCCGTGTTGTCTTTTATCAAGTTTTATTTTATTATAAAATTTAATGTGTCATAAGTGTTTTGGGTGGTGTAAGTGTATAACTTTAAAAAATTATTTATTTCAATTGTTAGTGACAATACGGTGTGTTTGTATGTCTTCGCTGTTATATTTATGTATGATATGAAAAAATATTTAAGTATACGAATCAAGAAAGGTGAGGTTTGACAAAAATACATACTGTAGCTTTCAATCGAGTATATGCTCGCCTTTACCGCTCGCTGTTTTAGCGGCTAGCCTATCTAGCGACGCGGTATGGAAATTAGGAAAAAATGGATAAAAAAATCTGTTTTATAACGAAATTTGAGAAAAAAAACTTGTGATATATGTTTTTAAAGGTTAATTGCACCCTTCGTGTAAATATGCCCTCCATTTCCAAGGGAATAAAATATAATTTTCGTCTGATTATAATACTTTTTAATCCTAAGGCATACAGGGTATTTCTGAAATAAGTGCGTTCCTTGAAAACGGCGATAGAGGGCACGAAAATGAGCAACTTTTATTTATTAAGCAATTGACGGTCTAAATGCTTCTGTTTTCGAGAAAATTAATTAACAAAATTAATCATAAATGTAAGCCGACTCTGTGCATCTTGTGCACGTGCACAGCCAGAACGCTTTGGACTCATTATATGTGTGAAACACTTCTCTAATTGGCTGACGTTCCTCATGACTTCCACAATCAAGCAAATCTGATGGTAGGTCAGTATGTCTTGTGTTCTTTAGTTGTGTGTTGCAGTATTACTTAGCCGGTGTATAAAATGTTTTCTGATCAAGAACTAGCAGATATGGTGTTAATGTACGGATAATGTCAGTACAATTTAAATAAGTCGTTTGTATGCGGTAACAGATGACAACCTAACAGTAGAACAGTGCTAAAGGCAGTCAAAGGTTACGGGAATGCCCACAGTCGCGGACGGGAAAGAAACATGTTTTCGACAACGAAGAAAACATCATATACCATATTGAGAAAGATCCGAGGCGCAGTACTAGCGACATTGGCCGAGAAGTGGATGTATCTAACCGTATGGCGTGTACTACGGGAACAATTATTACACCCCTATCATGTACAAAGGATTCAGGCTATATTTAATATAACAATAATTTTCAGCCCCGTGTGGAATTTTGCCAGTGGTTTGGACATCAAATAGCACAAGATCTGAATTTTACAAGCAAGGTGTTTTTTAAGGATGAATATTGTTTTACTAGAGATGGCATGCTAAATTTTCACATCATTCACTACTGTGAATTTTTACATAACAATTTTCCACAGGTGGATAGGACGGAATTGCCCTTTATATTGGCCAGCACGAAGTCAGGATATGAACTCCCTGGACTTTTTTGTTTAGGGATGAAATAAAATATGTACCGAACGTCTATTGTCGATGCAGCAGATCTTCAACAGCGTATTTTTGCTGCAGCTAATGATATTCAACAAATGCCGGGAGTAGAGTTCTTGTAAAGCATATCGTCTATTGGTATCTAAGTAATTCGTTTATTCGTTTAATTTCTGTGTTACTTTTGAACGAGATTTGAATAAATTTCAGTATTTTCGAGCACAAAATTTAAACCGTCAAAACCAACATCAGCGCTTTCGCACTGCGATACGCGGCAACTTCGATATCAAAGGTACAGCTGGCTCCCGTGCCAGGGACGGCTTTAAAATTTGTTTAAAGCTGCATGTAAAAATTTTTAGTTGCTTAATAAAAGTTGGTCATTTTGAAACGGTTCTTTTAATTAAAACAAGTGCAAAAAGTCTCTTTTACATATTTGAATAACTTATTTCAATCAAGACTTTTTTAACTTTTGAAAATATTTGGTTCTAATTTCTCAACAATGGACATTTTTATTAGTCTTAATTTCGCTTATAATTAGCAGTGAATTAATTATATATTATTATTGGACGAATAATGATGATATTTATGTTATACTGAAGACAACCAATCAAACGGTTTGTTAAATGTACACCTGAAGAACTACATTTTCTTTTACAACATGGAAAACTATATTCGATTCGCATAAAATTTAGTAAAATGATCAAGATTACTGTAAAACAATGGAAAAAAATTATTTCTAATTATAATTCTTATCTAATGAAATTACCCGCTTTACAATAGGATTTTCAATCGGAGAAATGCGCTGCTGATTTTGTTTATTAGACATAACTGCCTTTAGGCCATGCGATTAATAAAAAATTAGCAACTTCATAAAATTTTTCAAATGGTTTATCAAATATGACAGACATACATATTTGGAAAAAATAGTACCTAGAAACAAATATCATGAAAATATGGACGCTCTAAACTTGGACGAAGTAAGATAGCAGCAAATACCTACAAGGGCAAGTGGCAAGATTTCACAATATGAATCACGTGACACTTTGGCGAATTTAAGTAATTGTAAACATTGTTAATTATAAATGTAAATATGTTAAACTAATTGTACCGTATCCTTTATTAAACATTACTGACTCGTGCATCCTGTATTCCAGTCAAATATTTGTTAACATTTTTATTTTAGTCCTTGAAACTACCAAATATTTACCATCTATAAATACTTTGCCACGTATACAGGTTTTTTTTTGCAAATTAATATTTTTAACACAGGAAAATCCTTCATTATAAACTAAGCACAAATAATTCTAAAAATGTTATTAAAAAAAACTACTTAAACTTCCGAGTAAAAGACATCTCACAAAAATGTTGGTGTGGAAGTATTTCACTGTGTCTGTGACTGAATCTCATTTGTTAATTGAGATACCAACTTTTTAATTCGCATAGAACTCAATAGGTTCGACGACCAGAAGAAACCTCTATAATCTTACAACTTTTTTCAGCGTTGAAGGCCTGTGTTAAAAAATATATTAACAAATTAACATATTTGAATATGCTATTACCGTAAAAAAATGAATAGACTTACATTATCTTCTACTTTATCATTCTATCATTTATAAACTATAATCATGTAATTATAATGACGCAGAAAAATAATTGTAACAGTTATCTCTTTATTATTAAGCGATTAGAAGTCATACATTCCTTTATTATTCAAATTACAGTCGTAATTGCATTGCAACATTTTCACCCGTGAAATTTATTGTAAACAAACCATGAAACATTTGAGGTACAACACAATTTGTAAACTGCAATAATTTAATTATATTATATAATGGAAATAACTCTCTCACAATACGGTTTCAGTAATTTAAAACTAAGGTATTCTCAGCAATTACAAAATACGCATAAACAAGGGAAAAACTTTCTAAAAACTAAATTTCAAATAAATCAGCCTCAATTGGTAATTGTACGATCCCTTTTAAATTCCACTAATTATAATGAAATTTATATCCTGAAAACGGTCTGCGCATTAGACTGATTAGAAAAATCCTGTTTTAATTAAAACTGACCTTACCTAATTAATGACACATTTTGGTAAGGGAGGCGTGTGCCATAAGATTAATATTTGCGACAAAATAGAAATAGAAATCTAAATATAAAATGTAGATAAATTTGGAACGAATATATTGAAGATTAATTTTTTGAGACAAAACGGCTGAATCTGGTTCGGGTCGAGGCAATACAGTATTGGGTATCATGAAGGCTTGCAAAAAAATGTAATAAAATTTTCAGGGCCGTATTTAAAAAAATGGAGGTGATAATGGTTGAAAAAGACGAAATGTTTCATATTGATTATGACGTTGGATAACAGTTGCCGTGAGGAAAATTATTCTTTTTTCAATATCACGCCAAACAAGGCTGAAATGAAACAAAAACGGATTTCCAAAATTTCGTTCGTTTTTTTTCAAATATTTCGAAAAGTAACCATGTTAGCTTTGATTTTTTAGAGGCATAATATTGGTCCCCTGATTATGCAACTTTGCCCCCATTTAAGCTACTTCGTATCTCTTACCGTTTCCGAGATCTCTGTAGTAAGAAGCGAATTTGTAACAGCCTGTAAATTTGACATTTTTTGGTAATAAGATTTTAAGTACAATGTATAAATGAAAATATCGAAGAAATCAACGACTTTGCTAGTTGAAAAAAGTAATAACTACTAAACTAAAAACAGTTTTTTTCTTAGTAGCAGCAGTAATATCCAAAATATCTAGTGGTCTGTAATATTCGATAAACTTATATGTGGCTATATAACCACCACTGGTTGAAGTATTTATAGATAAATCAATTCAGATTGTTATCTTTAATTAGATAAAAATCAGTTTCATCAGTTTGCGTAAAGCTCTTCTAAGATATTTGAGAAAACTATATTTTTGTCAATTTCGAAAATGATGCGTTATCTTTGATCCGAATGAAAATTTGAAACGTAACCAATTAATCGGGCAACACCCTATAGATTAAACAAGTTATTTAAGTTTTATTTAGAAGTCACAAAACACCATAATAGTGATTCCTTTTTTGAAACTGTTATAAAAATTGTAATCTTATTTTTTGTACCTTAAAACTTTTTAAACTAATTTACTTTCTCTTCTATGCTAAGTAGGCCTTAAAACACTAACACCGTATGCAAATATAATTTAAATTATTTTTATTATTTGTCTATTATTTTACTAGAAAATGAAAAGCTAAATTCCAAAGTATTTAAATGCACTGTAAATGAATACTAGTTAAACTAAACAAAATTTGTAATTCCCAAACTTATGATAAGCATATCATATTCAAAATATGCTGTAATTTCACCAACATTTTTGATAAATCTATTTTAAAAATAAATGAAAAGTAAAAAAAAATGTTTTAAAAATAAGCTTTTATTAAAATGCACTAAAAAGAAAAAATGAATTACCTAAGGTGTTCATAAAACCCATAATGTTATGTAAACCCCGAACCCATAAAAGGGTTGAATATGGCTTCTCTATAGAAGTGTCATCAGCAAAAGTATTATAAAAAGACATGTACTATCTATAATCAGTATGATCATGTTCTTATGCGATTTAATTGTTTGGGATTTATACAACATTATGGGTTTTATGAAATTCTTAGTTAATTTGTTTTCTTTTTAGTGCATTTTGATAAAAGTTTGTTTTTAAAACATTTTTTTACTATTCATTTATCTTTTTAGTTATAAATATTTCTCAATCTATCCATTTCAAGTAACTCCTCTGCCACTAATCGTTGTGGAGTGCCCTCATGAGGCGACATTTCTGACTGCAGCATCAATTCATAGAATCATGTTTAGCTATCAAAATGTAACATATATGCAAAATTATGTGTCCGTGCTACTAACTGTTGAAGAGTATTCTCATGAGGTGACAATCCTGGCTGCAGCATCATCTCTATCATTTTAGTGTATTATCATCAAAACTGAACGAGCATGCAAAATTTCAAAGTCGTAAGTTTAGAGGAAGTGGTTCAAATATGGCTTGCAAGACTTAAACTGAACAAACACATCATACATGTGAAGTTAAATAAAAGCTTATAATAATCCCTATAAGAAATAAAACCTTTCTAATACTACGGAGGTTAGTTATAGCACTGATGTGAGAAGAGGGAGATAGGACTACTACATCCTGCCAATTCCCTATTCCTCTCACTCATCACCATCGCGCTTTTTTGTTGATGGCTCACTCAAGTTATATGTACTACAAGTTAAGTCTTGTTTTAAAATAATAATTCCCTCAGCCAAGTCACCCAGGTGAGAAGGGGTTACAAACCCATATGGCGATTTTTATTTCTAATCTTTGAGTAATTATATGTATTTGTGTATTTTTTTTACTTTAATGCAAGTTATTATTTCTAGATCACGCCATAAGCACTGCTATTTAATATGATACATTTGCATTGCCACTTTTTTTCAGAAGCTGGTTTTGCCGCATTTCCCATATAGGAAAAATAGACGTTTGATACAATTAGCTTCCAATGCGTATTTACGGATAATGCAAGTGTCTGGTATGTGATTTTAATAGTTTCAGGCTATCAAGTATCTGGAACGCGCTAGAATATTTCTGTCCACTTACTTTCTCGATATCAATGTAACGAAAGTGTTATAGTATTTACAGTTATTTTTAACCGATTATAAGTTTATTTCTAAAATTGGAACACGTTAAAAGTAACAGCAATATCAGAAAGTATTTTTTTACAGTTAAACATCGCAAAATTAATTTAAATTAGATGTATTAACTGTAGTTTCGTTTTTTCTATTTTTATTGGAGGCGGACAGGCATTACATTTGCAATATCAACAAAGAATACGTTGACCTATGCAAATTTTAAATCATAATGCTTGAGCCAGTAAAACTTAATTTAGAATACTTACATATTTAGCAAATACATTAGTCTATTCAATTTATAGGAGTAATCCTTCCTTGCATGGTCACTAGATTTTGTAACAAACACTTACGAGGTCTGTTCAGAAAATAACCGAACTTTCTGAATTACGCGCTAACGGAGATATTTAGTTGTATGCAGTTAGCAGCACTGCGAATAACCTCGTCTGTAACTACATATTCTTAAATTGTTGATGTCTCATTTAGTTTTCATGATATTGTTATTTGAGTGCAACGTGTCTGTGTTAGTGACCATTTTTTAAATGTACGATTTTCTGGAGCAACGATGCGTCGTAAAATTTTGTGTTAAACTGTGGAGAACTTTCACAGAATCGTATTAACTTTTGAAACAAGCTTACGAAGATGATGCTCTAGGTCGTACGAAATCTTACGAATGGTTTTCAGGATTTAAAAGTGGTCGTCAGTCAGTTGAAGATGATTCTCGACCAAGAGGGCCGCCGACTTCAACTGATCACTGCCACGTTCAGAAAGTCAAAGACCACCGATTAGCTGTCAGAGAAATTGCAGAAGAGGGAAGCGTCTCAATTGGATCAAATTGAAAAATTGAATGTGTATCGAGTTGCAGCAAAATGTGTTCCTCGTTTGATGACCGAACAACAGAACGGACGTTTATGGGCAACTCCTTGAATAATAGAATGACGATGAAACATTCACTCAAATGATCATAACGGGCCACGAAAGCTGGGTTTACGGCTACGACATTGAAACAAAGTTCAATCATCCCAATGAAATGGTAAAGGATCTCCACGCCCCAAAAAAGTCAGTCTCTGTCCAATGCCAAAGTGATGCTCATTGGTTTTTTCCACTTTAATGGAATTGTGCCCTTTGAATTCTTAGGTCGGTTATTTTCTGAATATCCTAGTAGATACCTATGTACTAGTTCATACTCTTATATAAATTGCAAAAACTAGAATTTTGGGATACGTTAAGGTTTTAAAATCTTGCGACATCATCACACGAAGTGCATGCATCACATTGTATATCAGAGAAGTAATAACTTTTCCTGCAAATATGTTTTTTAGTACATTTTTTACCACCTTTATATTAGGAGTGCTTCTTAAAAATAATATAATATAAATATACAACTTTGTAACTACGTGATATATTTAATTGTAATAAATATATTTTCTGAAATTGCAGTGTGAAAGTTAGTTCCCTTATTTAATCAATATATTACATCTTCTAATTCATTTTTCTTATTTACTAGAAATTTTCTCCCGTGTGTGATATTCTGATTTCAATTTCATGTATCCTTATCTTATAGTATTTTTGTTTATACATTCAATGAGACCACAGCCATTTAATAAAGTGGTGTCTATTTTCAATATGCGTAACTGATATAACAAAGATAGTTGCTTTCGTATTATTGTGGTTGTACCTTGTGTAAGAATATATACAGGGTGTCCCATTTTAATGTCCCACCCCAAATATCTCGAAACCCGAGCAGAATGAGGGAAAATGTTTTAGAGAAAAGTTATAGGGTTCGGAGGGGGACATACGATGGTGACCTTGAAAATGACCTTGAAGTCGATTTTCAAGGTCAAACGAGGGTCAACTTCGATTTTTCAAATGAAAACCCCTATTTTTTATTGTAGGATCGTATTCTACGGAAAAAAATACAAACTTTTTGCAGGAAACTTTTTTTCGAAAATGCATTATTCTCCGAGTTTTTCACGAATTTCGTTCGTCATGTTGTTTGAAGTGTCAGATGGAT